>NW_026925475.1:0-26172 GCF_032062105.1 Saccostrea cuccullata | reverse complement strand
AAGGGTAACACATAACTCTTAAAACATCCCCCTTTCTTGCTATCAGTCATTTTGGGGAAAATTCGGCATCACACCCGGTAAAAAAGAAGGATTTTTTCAGGGCCCTTTTAAGTACAATACATTGAAGCAGTTTCAAAACCTGGAAACCCAAAATTTTTTAAAAATTTTATCAAAAATGGAAAATTTTGACTTTTTTAAAAGAGGGCTAAAAAGCAACTTCTGGTAATGGAAAGAAATTCATTTACTGATTTGGAAAAAAAAGATGTTCTTACTTTTTTGGTACATAGTTATAACCTGTATATAATTTTCACCCTAAAATTAGGGTGTTGCTTTTCTATTGACGGTGAGTATAGAAAGATTAAAATTATCTTTTATTCCAACAGGGGATTAAACATTACTGTTTTTACAATAATCATATTACCTTTTCAGTTTGTTTTTATGTAAATTTGAGAATATATGTAATACTGGTAAAACTATGAAAATCGGGGGCAAATTGTGTTTTTCTTTTAATTTCATTTTACTCAGAAAAGTAGCATTGTTTTTTTCTTTATTGGAAATATATGTTCGTGGTGTAGGAAGAAGCCATTACAGTCCCTGATACGTCCTACTTTCCCATTTTTCTGTTCGCTCACCGTTCGTTCAGCGTGCGTTCACCGTTCGCTCTTTTTTCACAGTATTGCGTTCACCGTTCACCGTGCACCCGCGTTCACCGTTCACAAAACGTTTGCGCTTCGCTCTTCGTTCCGTTTACTTTGCGTTCACCTTGCATTCACCGTTCACTTATCGTTCAGTCTTCTTTCTTTCGGAACTTCGAAGTGAAAGGACTTATTTTTTTGATGGTAGGGATTTACGGGTTTTTTTAATTAAATAACTTAGATATTGTGTTTCAAGAATAATTATTTCATTGCAAAATTACCTATGATATTTATATTTCTACTATTATAACTAAGCTGTTACTTATTTCATGAAAAGTACCTACATGTATGTAGGACAATGCAAAAATATTAACTTTAAAAAAGGGCAATGTACAAATGCTTCACCCATGGCATCAGTTTATTGTAATTTTAAAGATGACAAATCATTAATGGATGTATAATAAATAATCTTTTACAGTCTTTTACAAGACAAAAATACACAAAAAAATTAATTCTAAAGTAACATGTATGTTAAACTACACGTAAATAATAAAAATGCAAATAATCAGTAAATTAAAAATCCTTACAGCTAATTAAATTGTTAGTGTGATTTTAAATGTTAGAAAAGACCAACTGATAAAAAAGTTTATTATTAGATACGGACAATCCCTTCCTTCACCGTACCTAAACATTTGTTTAAATATATGTTTTTGCCATTCAGTATAATTAACCCCCCCCCCCCCCGGTGTCTTTTCTCCCAAATAACATTCTTAGTGAGTATTTTCAGTATATTTTAATTAATATTTATGTGTATTATAACACAAGAAAATCAGTCTTAAAACCAACATCAAACAGTCATTTAACCATAGTATTTTAAAATAAATTTGTGCCGACAGTGATTTTTAATTGGCATGGTTTATTTTTCAAATTCAATTTTAAACTTAATCCTTCGAAGTATATATTCCAATTATTTATTTATTTTTTTCTGCTGGATTGAAAAATCAGATCTAGAAATGATAGGTAAAAAACTTCTTTAAAATAGTAAATGACTCTTAATTTGCCTTCGGGATTTTTGGTGAAACGCGATTTCCACACCTCCACTGTGTCGAATGATTTTATTGACAGCACAAGCACATTACTAGTGTCACAACAATATTAATTTCTGCCATATATTCTTCCCAAAATTTGCGCAAGTTTGAGTAGATGTAACTAATTCAAAACAAACTTCTGAGAAGTTTCCTTTTAGATCTTGTAAAACCATTCTTTATAAAGATTTAAGTCCCAAAAATACATAGCCATCCAGCAAGGCACGCAAGTTTGTTTCGGTTGAAGTGAGCAGCTGCTTGAAAATCTAGTCCAGGGCCTAATCACTCCCCACTCTTGACAGTATAAAGAAAAATCAGCACGCCCTAAATTTTAATAAATCTGGTAAATCGGAAGTTTACATGTTGTTTTTCATCTCATAAAAAAAATTCAGCTCCAGTCTCGTATAAAAATGTCCGAATTGGGAGGGAAGTTTCCCGGGGTTTATTTTGCGTCAGCCATGATTTGACGTGAACCAAAGTGTAATACTGTTATGATACCTGTATAGCACGTGGACTTCCTGAGAACCGTGTGGACTTGATGATGGAAAAAAAAAGCCAATAAGTACTGCCAAATGGATTTGTTAATCTAAAGAAATTGATTATTCTTACTGCTTGGAATTTTGAGGAAAAAAAATAAGATTTTTTATTTGATATAACAGATATCTGAAAATTGAGGGGGTTTTTTTTCTCTCTCTCTCTCTCTCTCTCTCTCTCTCTCTCTCTCTCTCTCTCTCTCTCTCTCGTGTACATTTCCCTGTTCAATAAAAACTATGACAGCACATTACTTATTTAGTTTTGAAAATTTGATCTATTACATAAAATTTGAATGCCTCTTTCCATCATCTTGACCGAGTATAATCACGGTCGGTAAATGTATACAGATACATGTAGACGTTAGCTAAATAACCATCATAGAAGAATACAAAAGACACATTATTATAGAATATTTTGATTAAAATTTAAAAAAAAGATTTTTAGCAATACGTCAACAGACAATTGTTATTTTAAAAAAAAGTAAAGAAAATCTGTTATTTTGCTTAGAATCGCCATGGCACGGAAATACATGTATAGTTGTTTCAACCGCGTACAATGTAATTAATTCATTCTTAAAGTAGTAGATCTTCAGAAATCCACATTATTTTATTAGTGAAAAGAATAAGCATATTTAGTACATAAATAGATTAATTTAATGTTTAATCTACACGTGTTCGGAAACAAATATACATGTTTACATGTACAATCAAAATCGAGTTATAAAAATATCGATTTAAAACATAGGCACATATATGTACAGAAAAAAAATTGTATCATTTATTTATTTATCTAGTGTTTATTTATATGAAAGCACCTAAAATTGAATCATATTTATTGATTGATTGTAATTGTTTAACGTCCCTCTTGAGAATTTTTCACTCACATGGAGACGTCACCGTATGCCAGTGAAGGGCTTCAAATTTAGACATACTCGCCACTCAAGGTCATTGAGCAGTGAGGGTTCTTTATCGTGCCAGCGCCTAACGTGACATGGGACCTACATTTTTAAGGTCATATCCGATAGACCAGTGACTTTAACTTCTATGCCGAGCGCTTGGCAAGGAACAGTCACTAGCTTTGTTTACGTCTTAGGTAGCGCAGGGGCGGGAAACGAACCCGGGGCCCCCCGATCACGAAGCAAACGCTCTCCACTAGGCTCCTGTGACCGGTAATTAAATCATAGAATTATAATTTATAATTTCTATAGAATAGTCCTAATGCAAGGAAAAGGCATTCCGAATAAACGTTCACCTTGTGTTCACCGTTCGTTCACCGTTCACTTTGCCTGGGTTTGCGCTCTGTTGGCGTTCTGTGTTTACACACCGTTCATAGTGACTGTTCCTTCGCCAAGCGCTCGGCACTAGAAGGGAAAGTCACGGGTCTTTTGGATATGACCTTAAAAACGTAGGTCCCGTGTCACGGTAGGCGTTGGCACGATAAAGAACCCTCACTGCTCAATGGCCCTGAGTGCCGAGTATAGGTCTAAATTTGAAGCCCTTCACCGGCATCGGTGACGTCTCCATATGAGTGAAAAATTCTCAAGCGGGACGTTAAACAATATACAATCAATCAATCAATCAATCGTTCAGCAAGTTGCGTTCAGCGTTCGCATATCGTTCACTCACCGTTCGCTCTGCGTTCGTTCAGCGTTCGTTCACCATTCAGGTGGGAAAGTAGAACGTTTCAGGGACTATATGCGTGGGAATTTTATTTGGTGGATAAAGAATTCTTTTGAAGTTATACAATGTTCCTGTAACAGTTTCATTTCGTGGTTGACATGAATCTTAGGGAATCTTTCTACGTCAAAAACAACAAATTAACATAAACCCCCACAAAAAATTTTAATTCAACAGTATGCCAAAATACATGTATGATTTGAAGTTTGTTTAGAGCAGCTTTGGCGAATTTCATCGTTTTCTTACAGTGTACCTATATTTTGAACCGTGTTAAGCTGAAAATATATAGATTTAAAAGAACTTTAAATAATGAATTTTAGAAAAACGAATCAATAAAGTTTAGGATAAAAAAGCAGAATTATCATTAAAAAATATGTATTTTGTGTGAATTCATAGCAAATTTCTCTGTATAAATTGTCTTTGACAAATTTGAATTGTTCTATGTAGACAGTAAAGAAATGTTTATGCATTGTAACGTATATTCTCGCATGAAAGTCGTTTTGGGAAGTTAAATTTTGAACCAAACTCTGTGTCTGACGAGTCAAAGAAAGGTCGGTATTTTTTTTAAAACAAAGTTGTCTATATGTTATCAAATTATTAATGTATTCAAAGATAATGCATTAAGTACAAGTATTTCAAATTTTTTTAGCTCATCTTAGCCGAATTCTCAAGTGAGATTTCTAATCAGAATCTGTCCGTTGTCTGTGACGTTGTCGTGTCCTAGTAAACTTTTTACACTTTCATCTTCTTCTTAAGAACCACTGGAGCAATTTCAACCAAACTTGCCACAAAGTATCCTAGGGTAAAGGGAATTCAAATTTGTTCTAAAAAAGCGCCAATACCTCTTCCAAGGGTAGATACTTATGAATTGATAAAAAATTAATTGCAACAATAAAAAATCTTCTTCTCCAGAACCATTAGGCAAGAGAAGGTGAAATTCATGTGGAAGCATTAAAATATTAATTATTTTTTAATTAGATAAAAATGAAAGTTGAAATTAGAATAATCAAATAGTTACTTTGAGAAGCTTTCAAATGATATATACTTTTAATGTGTTATCTTTGATAATGAAAGGAATTACAAGCAAATTAAAGTCAGCAATGTGGAAACCTTTGGTGTATCCTTAACTCGAATCAAATTCCGTATATTTCTAAGTATTGTAAATATGGTTTCATTATAGATACCACCATTAGAACCTTTTGTATGAAAAAGGTGATGATAACCATAACCATACGATATCAAGAAACCTACAAACAAAATTACTTTCTTTCACAGAGACTTCGTAGAAGATATCCAGAGATGTTTTTTTCACAAACAAGCAACGGCCACGAAATGTTCCAAGACTCCATGGGAAAAATTTTCTGAGAGAAGTCGATTGCCATAAATTAAAAAAAATATTTCGGAGTATGTACATAATATCATCTGATTGTGTATGTGTCGTCACCTTATATTTGTGAGGGTGTGGGTTATACACCCTGATGAACTTACAAAAATCAAAAGAAGAAACTAAACTTAACCAAATTTAATAACAAAATTAAAGAACAAAATAAACAGAAATTTTAACAAAGAAAATTAACCGAAAAAAATGTACAAAAATGAAATAAATTGAAAATGTCTTTGTTAATTTGTCCTGGTCCTCAGTCAGTCAGTGCGCATGTCCCTTGGTATGAATAGGTCCCGTTTGTCCTGGTCCTTCCGTAAGTGCGGAAATCCTTTAAGAATAGATTTTTGCAGTTTCCTTTTTGTATGGCTGCACGGAACAATGTTCATTGATAACGGGCTGCGTGGCACACTGGGTTTCTCTCGGGTTCCAGAGACAATGGTCCGACGCCAGGCTCAACACTTTGAAATGTCTTTCAATGAAACTAAATATTCAGAATTATTTCCAAATACACAATAGTTTTAATTCTCAAACTTTCACAATGTTTCGTTCATATAAAGACTTTAATTCAGATAATGAATTGTTCAACGAGGGTCACCGCCCGATGATAGTAACTCACAGAACTGGTTTAGAGATGTGTCGTACGGGCCGCCATAGTTCACTCACACGCTACGGTCTCTGTCACACACCATAACATGGAAATGGCTACTCTCAAATAAAGAATTTCAGTACCCGACAGTTTACATACTCTGTAACATTCTGTAGAGAGACTTTAGGCATGAAAATAAGGCCTAAGACCCATGTGGTTTTCTATGGACAGGCCCCCTGGTAGCACTAGACGAACACGTCTATCGGCTGATGTTTTTCCCCGGGTACTACCCAGAGCACGTTTTCACTTTACTATTAAAGTAAAACTAGGGGCTCCCCACAGGGCTGCTATGTTACTATGGGAACTAAAGGAATTTAGGGGCTCCCCACAGGGTTATTACACAAGTTACCGGAAGGGTGAACCCAGGGGATTTATTTACAATGTAATGAAGAATTTCAGTTTGTTACAATATTCATCAACAAACATACGCATCATATCAGAAAAAGATGTTGTCAAATGATATTAAGATATTTAAAATTGATTAATTCAAATGATTTATGGACATATTTCAGGTTATTAAAATGATATATATATATATATATATATATATATATATATATATATATATATATATATATATATATATATATATATATATATATATATATATATATATATATATATATATATATATATATATATATATATATATATATATCTATATATTTATATATATATCTATATATATCTATATATATATATATATATATATATATATATATATATATATATATATATATATATATATATATATATATATATATATATATATATATATATATATATATATATATATATATATATATATATATATATATATATATATATATATATATATATATATATATATAAAGCACTAAAAAACCAACAACACTGTATATCCTAAATGTCGGATCTACCAAGTAGATACAAGGTCAAGGATGGAAATTTATATAAAGCACTAAAAATGACCAACGACACCAATAAAAATTGTCAAATTTTGCATGCACTTCGTGTCTTCCTCAGGACAAAGAAAAAAGTTAGAAAGTCATAAGAACAAAGGAAAAGAGAAACAAGAACAACTAGCACTACTACTAAACTACTAAACACTAGATATTTACATACTTAATTACATGATGAATTGGAATTTTTAAAAACACTAATAAAGAAAGAAATCCGGACCGCTATGAAATGCGTCCGGTCTATCGGGTATACTCGGGCGAAGTGCGATTTACATAATTGAACGAATCAATTATGCTAATTAATTACGACAATCAGTAAATCGTACATTGTTTGCATTCTCTCAAAATGGCGTAACTTTACTTAATAAAGAATAATCGAAGAAAAATAATGTAGCAGGGATATTTAAACATATGAATTATGATCAATTATAAATTTTGAAATATTTAGGGACTTATTACCGGGAAAAAATAATTAACAAAGGTGTAAGCAATACATAGTTATGAGAGTTGTTCGAGAGTTGGTGACGCAAATTAACTGTAGAATTTACACTAAATTGAGAGAATAATCTTGTTTAGTATCATCAGGAATTAGGTCTAGTTTACGTTCATTCTGGTGAAGTCATTCAGTTTGTTAATACCATTAGGGCGGAATGACTTCAATCTGTGCATCCAGAACTTTTCTTTGCTTTTTCTCTGAGCATCTGTCCATCTTGGGTTATGGTCAATCACCACTACTGTCATGTCCTCCCATTTGTGACCCTCAAGGTTGAAATGTTCCCCAACGGGTTCATTGAGTAATATATATATATATATATATATATATATATATATATAGATATATATATATATATATATATATATATATATATATATATATATATATAGATATATATATAGATATATAGATCAGAAAATATATATATATAGTAAAACTAAGCAAAATGAGATATTTCATACACATTATGTACTGGCAATAACCACACTACAAAGAATACCAGAATGCACCATAGTGCATGTTAATCATGTTATATAAGAACAAAGCTTTATTTAACAAAATTCCTGAACCATGGTTAAAGTAGAAGCGTAAAAAGAATTCAATAATACAACTTAATGATATGGCAGATAAAACTGTCCAAATGCTCTGAAAGTATGGCTATCAATCCATATCCAAAAAATTGTTGACAACATCAGCAAAAAGTATTTCATTTTCTTCTTATACTACACATCCATCCTGTGTAAAAAAAAATTAACTTTTAACCATGTCTTTTGATAGGGGTTTTTACAGAAGTATTATACAATGTTATGTTCTTAAAAAGATATTGTGGTACCTGTATAGAGGCCTAAATTTTGGTACTCAAAATGCTTCACTTTAAAATATTTTATATGTGCATTGAATAAAATAATTTATATGATAACAAATATTTTTGTCTTCTAGCTAAATTAATTTAAAAAATACAATTTATAATAAACTGATCGAATAAACCAGATACTACAATCATTTATGGAATGAAATACAAAGATAAAAAACGGTAGTAAATCTCAAATGCTCATGAAACAATACACACAGCAGAGCAACAGAGAAAACAGAAAATTTGACGTTCATTTATTTGCGTAAAACTTCTTTATGCAAAAATCATAATCAGCATTTGAATTATGATAGAATGTACTTGCTGAGGTCATTGTAAGCACATCATTTTAGTAAATTAATGTGATATATAATTTTCGTTAAAGGTTTTAGAGCTAAAGTATCCTTTTTTCTGAAATAAACACTTCTCAATACTGTAGATCACTAAATTTTCGCGACGCCTTGTTAAACCCCCCGCTTGAAAAGCGGGAGGGTATATAGTAATCGTTAATTCCGTTCGTCTGTCCGTCCGTCCTTCCGTCTTTTATGCTTTGGGGTACCAATCTCTTATCCTCAACTTCTTTTAAACTCAGTGATGAAACTCTCACTGAATCTATTACATATTGCCATTGCGCACCTCTTATTTTATTTTTTGATCCGACAAATATTATGGGTTGTCCGGTCACCGCAAAACATGGACTATGTCATTATAATATTATGGGAGGCGGGGTATCATTTAGTGAGCTCATTGCTAGATTTTTGCAAGATAGCCGTTGACTCTTTTTAGTGAGTCTTATTTTTCACGAATTGTAGATTTCCTCTAAATAATCGTAAGGAGTACTTAATACGCGAAAATGAAATTTTCGCGAGCTCATTGTCTCGCGAAATTACGGGAAAATAAAGTTCTCACGAATAAAGCGTGATTTATAGTAAATATTTTGACAGTACTTTTGATCTAAATGTAACCACCGACGCATAAAACACATTCTTTCAATGTCAGATAATTTATTTTTGTTAGTTTCAGTATAAAATATGGCAATATATACAAATTTACATTTTAAAGCATTAATGATTTTCTGTCATTCAATTACATTTCTTTTTCTATGCATGATCTTACTTTAGAGATTTTGAAATATAATGTTTTTACAAAAACTACATTTTATATTTGAATTTTTGAATCTATATTAAATTGGAAGTAAAAAGAGGGCAAATAAGTAATAGCTATCAAAAGGTATTTTTGTAAATGTTTACTGAATGGTACTCTTGTCAACAGAATTAAAATGTAAACAATCATTCCTTTGTTCAAATCCTGGGCTCATTATTTCCTGGGATCGTTATTTGAATAACCTGTGCATTCTGTAATACAGCTTGCAGAATCCTCTACCTAGCTAGGTTAAGGGCGCCCACAGGAAATTTGCCTTAAAATATTCCGAGAAAATCATTATAATTTTGATATATTTTTATTAGCATTATTTTCAATTTAATGAGGATTATACTTATGTAAATGTATGTATGTGGTCTCAACCAAGTTCGGACAAAGCGACTGTATGTCACGTTACATGGTCAAAATTAGAAAAAACAATTTTGTACGGATACAATGATCGTAAAAGTTCAAAGATATACTGATATATTTTCACCAGGAAATTGATTCTGTTTTCTTTATGACAAATTTCTAAACCCTAAAAGTGCCGGGAGCAACTTCCCCCTTCACGGGAATTATATAAAATGGAGCCGTCTCTTTAAAACCCTCGTGCATTTACCTTGATTGCGAAAAATCATCGTCGCGAACTAGTTTTTCCCCTAGTAAATCGCGAAAGAAAGTTGTCGCGAATAAAAGTTGGTTTACAGTATTTCAAAAGTGAAAGAAAAAATTAGATATATTAAACAGTCAGTATGTATTGGTCCCTGCGAACAAATCAGATAACCTCATTGCCTTTGTTTGTAGAGCTAATTACTTATATTGTATTTTTGAAGAACTCAGCTTTATTCTACAAGTGGTAATGACACGTATGCCCCTAGCTTCCTTTCTGAAATGGAAATTTTTCAATATGAATATCCCCAACAATCATAATGAATTTGAATTTTTATACATATATTAAATTCAAAATATATAGGTAGGTGATAGGTAGATTTAAATTATTTTAATCAAATCTATGAGACTGCAGTTTAAAATATTTGTTACTCAAAACCATTCAACATGGAAATAATACATCATTCAACAAGATTTTAACATGCTTATTTGATTTTTCATGGGATTACATGTCTATTTTTCATTTTTTTTCGCAAAACATTTCCTTATCAATTTCCTTATTAACTGATGCATGTATTTGTATGCACAAAGATTGGAGGTTTTTTTAATACCATCAAAGAATCGTTTTAGAAATTCAAATCCTAGTGAAAGCTTTGGACAAGTCATTAATTATCAGTGTTTTTTACAATACAGTAAACAACGTCACTCTGAGAAAAGTTTAACAATCAAGGACTTGTTTAATGTTGCGGTATTGAATTTATTCAACGACAGAACAGCACATAATAGTAAGCTTCGATGTGTTTAAATGACCTTTCTTCAGCTTAAAATTGCAAGGCATTTCTTTTGATGGTATTTTATTAATTTTTTTTTAATATGATGTCACTGCTAATTTGTCCAATGCCTTGGACCCGGCCCCCATTTTTATCATAAACTTTGCTGTGAATTGTTCATTTTTTTTTAAATTGTACAAGCATGGTTTTTAAATGAGAGTCGTTTATCAAGCCCCATTATTTCATTTAATTTTTTTTTTCAATTTTTGAAGTCTTTCAAGACATTATACCGACAGCAAATCTAATTTTGTTTTTCGCATCAATTCACCAAGGTATCCTACTAGTTTTGTTGCAGCTATCAAATCACTTAAAAGAAAGACAGAAAATTCAATCCTGGTTGAACGTGAACTTCGCCATGCTCTTTGCACCTTGAAGTGATAGTTTCGGATCATTCGAATAAAACCTTAGAAAGCGAGATCCCGTGTCAGGATAGGCTTCGGCACGATAAAAACCCTCACTTCTCAATATCTATGAGTATCGAGTACCTAAAGTTCTCTATTTGAATTCCTTTACAAGTATAAGGTAACGTCTCCATATGGGTGAAAAATTCTTTTCGAACGGGATGTAAAATCAATAAGATCAATCAATCGTGAAAAAGGCTTTGCTTAACAGCTGCAAAATACGCAAGTGAGTTAAGGCTAAATATAGATATTTCTATGCAAATGAGCTAATAAAAAATCATAAATTGTATATTTTGTGTACAGAGAGAGTTCAAATAGACTTTCTTATACATACTTAGTACCCACAGTTTATTAATGCAAATGCACATTATGACGTCATATTATGACGTCATTGTTTTCTCCCATTTAAGGTAATGAATCACATCAACAAAATTACGTCGGCGCAAGGGCATATCCTATCTAATTTAAAATAAACGATGTATAATATTAAGGATTATATTCTTAAAATTAATAAAATTGCTGCACAAATCCTATGCACTTGCTCAATCGATAAAAATATTAGGAAACTTACACTGGACTGTGAATTTTACCCTGTTTAAATTTAAAACTGCACGAATAGCAACTAAACAATTGCAGTGCTGATATTTGTGCAGTTATATCTTAAATTCTTTGGGTATCCTGTGTCTTTTTATACCTTTTTTCTGTTAAACAAGGTAAGGTATGCCCTTGCGCCAAAGCGGTTTTGTTGATGTTTCATATAAACTTGTGTAGTGGAGGTCGATGACGTCATAATATGACGTCAATTATGACGTCATAATGTGTACTGGCTATCACATGTCGTGTGTACCAAGAATGTATTAGAAAACAGCAAATATGGAATTTAATTAGATTTTTTGCATATAAACCTCCATAAGTAGCCTTAACTCACTTGTGTACGTAGAATAATGATGAATATGCATGAAATCTGTTGAATTAATTATATTCATCTTCGCTAGCCAAGGGTTTCTGTTACGCTGCTCTCCTCATTAACCCGTGGTCTACGGTGTTCATAAAAATTGGGATTATTTTTCCAGAGTTCTGATTGGATTTCAGTACACACCTGTCGACCAATCATTAGTTGGTTTTTGTAAATGACAATATTTGCGTTCGGGATACTTGACTCTTTAATCTCGGAATTGAAAAACGCAAGTAAACGATGATCTGTAAGATAACATGAAATTCTATAAATAGCTATGGTGTCATCTAATATCTTCTAAATATGTGATTAACAATTTATATTGAAGCTTCCGATTTGTACTTTAAATAATAGATAAACAATACTCAATTATTGTTTCTAAATTATTCTTGAAAAAACTTTAAATAATTTCTTCATAATATTTATTGTCAATAACGTTCAACAATATCTAGGCAATTCTTTTTCAGAAGCCATGTGTTAATATCTCACCTGGGCTACAAGGAGCTCTCAGGATCGATATTGTTCTTTTTTAATTCAATATTTAATCGCAGATATATGTATATGAGTAAGAGAAGGGTGATAATGCATACTATATGCTATTGCTTATATTTCATATCAATTCATGAGCAAAGGTACTAGTACAAATAATTGAAAAACGAATGACAGATATTTTCATTTCATTTGTATGTAGTATATATTTACTTATTTAAATATCCATTTAATTAATTAATAAATCAAAGGTACATGATATCTGTGTTTATCTTAAATTTGTCATATTTGTATTGGAATATTAATATAATTCTTCCATAACATGCAAATAGTTCGTGTAATCAAAAGGTATTTTAATCGGTATTGTTTTTTAATAAAAACCCAGTCTATGACAAATTAAATTTAGTTTTCTATCTCAGTATAAATATTTACAATTTGGAATAACTATTTCAATATTTTAAAAATATAAATATCTGAATTAATCTAAATTTGGAAATATTGTATAAATTAAAAACAGTTGCCAAATATACACAGTATGCAGAAAATTAAAGTATTTAATGTCCCCTCCCCTCGAGATGTTTATTGCTAGTCGAAAGACACCTCAATTTGATAATAGGTTTTCTGGATGTTCTTGGGTTTGATGTTCTTTGTTATCAATGAGCTTACTGGCAAGATGTCTAGAAATACATAAAAGTATAAAAATATATCTTCAAGCGACATATTCCTTTGAGCAGTGATGCCATACCTGTAATCATTGCATAAATACTTCACATTTTGTCTTCAATAATAATAAATAAGTTTAATCAAAGTAAACCTGTTTTTGACGTGACTAAATATTGTAAAATTTACCACTCTATGATAACCATTTTTATAAGTTGTATTTTTAATTCATTGTAGAAACTTAGTAAATCGTCAATTTTATATCTCCCATGAACATGCTTATTGTCCTAATGACAAGGGATGGTTCGCTTCTTTTTACCCAGAGGGTGGATGTGGCTTTGATAAAATAGGAGGAAAATTTCTCGCTTTTGTTGCTTGTCCCAATGCAACACACTGTGTAATGGAGTCAGGTAAAGTAGTTGAAATTTCTGTTAAATAAAATATTTCTGTTGAATAAGTTTTTCGTTGTTTTAGGAAACAAATCTGTTCCTTTCGTATAGATTTCGTTGATAAAAAGGCTGCTGAGTTGTTATAATCTATGAAATTTTACAATTCTTTGGCGACATGATTGTGCATCTTATCATGCCTAGAAAACAAACAACAAAAAAAAAGAAAAAGAAAAAAGAAAACATAACCAGCAGAAAAATTATTTTTCACATTACTTAAATCAAAACGTTTCACTTTCTAATATTTGCATCTTTCTAAATATTATATACTTTTCAATATACAGATTAGATATTAATTTTCCTTTTATGGATTCTGCATACAGATTCCTTTGCTTGTGCAATTAGGTGATCGGATATATGTTATGAATTGTTTTGTCATTGTAAACAATCATATGTATAGTTATTTTTTTTTTATTTTTATTCTGTAGTGTCCATTTGTATCGTATAAATCATTCAACATTATACAATTATGGACTCTTTTGGTGTTGAATATGGTTTGTTATTCACCAGAAAAATATTCATATTGACCGAGGCGAAGCCGTGATTTTTAACTATGACGTCACTAATGCGCGCTAAACATGAAATGGTCGTGTAAAATCGTTAAATTATACTGAAAAATGAGTAATCTTTGCTGAAATTAGACCCTTTCACATGCAACAACCACTTTTATACTCCGCATCTAAGATCATCATTACATATCGCAGTTACACTATTAAAATAGTGTTGGTTGTCACCTGTGATAAATATGAATTTTGCAAAAGTAAAATACGGAAAAAAAGATATTTTACCGACACGATATTCCTGATATCGATATTAATGACGCATAATTGATACAGAATGATATTTTCTGATTTTAAGTACCATCACTGGATATCGTAAACTATTAATACCTATGAATACGAATAAAATATATTGAAACAAAGAATAAATGGTACCTAAAGATACCGATTTTACTTATGCGGTTTGTACATCATCCGCACAAGTGTATAGACCATAGTGTCCGTTGGTTGTAGTATTGAACAACAGTACTAAAATATCCCAGACCTCAATTCATTCCACAAAAATAGCATAATGATATTTTTTTAATTTATCAAAAGATTAATTTTAAAGAAAATCGGAAATACCTCAGTTTATTTATATTTTCTACGAGTCCTTCTCAATGTACATGTGTATGTAGTCTTACTATAGTCATAGTGTGACCTCCAACAATAAGATGACAACCATAAAAATACAATAAAATGTATATGTGTCGAGTACGATAACTTTTTAATGTAACATTAAAAGTATGGTCAACATTAAATATGTTGTGAAAAATAAATATTATAATATTCATGATAATAATAAATCTGCCGTAGTTTATGGCAGTTCAACAAAACAATACAAGTAAAAAGTTACCGAATACTACAGTATATAGATGGTATGCAAATTATTAGTCCGAAATAGCATATACAAGTACAAATGTTTATTTTATTGCATGTAATTTTTTTTTTGGTTTGGGGCAAATATTTCATGAAGCATCATCCAAAGTTATAGATTACATGTTTACACAAAATTATATTTTGAAGAAAGTGGTAGATTGGGAAAGGGTGGTCTTCCAAAACGCGGAACTGAAAACGGAACGGAAAATTAGTGTTGAGCAAATATACTA
This sequence comes from Saccostrea cuccullata, assembly GCF_032062105.1. Taxonomy (NCBI): domain Eukaryota; kingdom Metazoa; phylum Mollusca; class Bivalvia; order Ostreida; family Ostreidae; genus Saccostrea; species Saccostrea cuccullata. Next base: position 10,747 of record NW_026925475.1, on the reverse strand, counting down.
GATTCTTAATAAATCACACAAAAGAGCAATTTTCTTGATTTAAAACTCATATATAATGAAAATTTATCTATTTTTTTAAAAGCAAGTTCATAAAAAGAAACATGGTTTTGAAAAAGCGAAAGGTAAAACTACTGGTGTGTAGTACATGTATCTGTAAAGACAAATGTTTGACATTCAGCTCCATCATGATAGACATGTACATGCATGAGTGAAGAATCCAGGAATTTTGTAGAAAGGGGGGTGGGCAGTTTGGGGTTGGGGGTAGGGGCCCACAACCACACCAAAAATTGATTTATTAAATCTTATGTATATTTTGGACACCCCCCCTTAAAACCGCCAGATTTGCAGAGGTATGATATGCATATCAAGAAATTCAAATATCAATAGCTGAAACATTAAAGAAAATTCTTGCAAATTAATTCAAGACATGCATTTTTTTCTTTAATTGAAGCGGCCTTATAATAAAATTTTAACATCATTGTTCCATTCCAGGTGTGTAGCAAAGTTATCCTGTTATGGTTGCCTCTAATCAGAATCTTCAGAATTTTTTTTTAGATTTTAGATCTCTCGCCATGGATCATTTAGATATCAAAATTTTGCCCCCACTTTTTTCAGACACTGTATAAGTTTTTAACTCAATAATTGTCATTGACCCCCCCCCCCCCCCCATCGGCTGCTAGAAAGTGGAGTTCTCAAAAGAAAGTCCATGATCGATTTTACATGTACTTTTTCGACAAATTGTCAAAAAGTATTGAATATATGTAAACTTACGAGGGTTGTCCCAGAAATTGCTAACATTTTCAGTTGATACCCGAACATTTTCAGTATCTTTAGTTTCACTTTGACTATCCTATAATTAAAAAAAATGGCATAAATCATTATCAAGTAGTCAGCTAAATAGTAAATCAATAAGCATGATAATAGTTTCCGAACAGGTTTTATAACTTTTTTAAGGCGAATTGAAAGAATACCTGCTGTTATGACATTCAGTCTGAACCGAAAGTTCGATTCACATGTAAACTCCCCTCGATCCCCAATCCAATCCCCTTCAAAACAAAATTTCACAACATTTACTGATAAGTTATTTCAGTCTTATTAAATATAATTTTACAGTCCTATTAACACCAAAATATATTGTAAGGCATTTATAAATTATATGGACTCATTCAACTCATAATGGAGGGAAGGGGGAGGGTGGATTAAATTTCAAGTGTTCCTCTGTCACCAAGCAGGGTATAAATGAATATATCACAGAAAACAATCAGTTTTCATGTACCCAGTATATAATTAAAAGTTTACTAGGCTGATCATTTTTTTAAATCAAGATCGAAAGTTCTCGCATTCTTCTTTATATGTTTTAATTTCTTTATTAGCAAAACTGACCATTAGAAGGAGGAATTCTCCTGTATATATGTACATTGAGTAATCATAGTCTTCCACGCTATTTTTCCAATAGATATAATTATTAATTTTTTTGACATTCGAGTTTTTTTCACTTGTTTGTGCACCTAACTTACCATATTTTTGAGAATTGAACTTTTTTGGTACTAAGAACAGCCGCAAACACTCAAATCTTTTCCATCAGTACATTATTTTCACTAGATTTTTCTCAATTAATTTAACAGATATAGCTGATATTATTTTTATTGAGACCTGCAATAAAATGAAAGTAAATATCCACCAGAAAAGTATTATTGAATCAACAACTTATTTCCTTCAATAAATAATAAAAAACTTTGTCCTAGCGAATAAGTTGAAATTTTCAGATTACGCTTATTGTACCCGTAAAATGTGTGATGTCGCGTCAAAATTCTTCGTAAAATCTCGACGTTCTGCTATAAAAGATACAGTATTGAGCGTTATTTTTGCAATGCATACATTTGAGACAGGTATATAAATTATACATCATTTAATTCTACAAATCCTAAGCTTTTAAAATATTTTGAACCAAGCAGGTCTGACAAGCGGCATTTTTTGGCCAATACCGTACTTTGTTTTTTAAATATTTTAGCATGGAATTGATTGACATATACTTATTGATGATTATTCATGGCAGGATTAGCTACTGTAGTGTAACATGAATGAATTCGCAAAATAGCGCCGTGTTATAGCTTTGAGTTCTCACTTCTTTTTTTAACGACGTATTTCTGCGATAATATTTGACTGGAACTGGACAACTCGTCCTCAAGAAAAGTCGCACCCAAAACTTATAAACACAACTCGCTCCTTATTAAGGACAACTTGCCCTCATTATTTTTTTTCTTGTAAATTGCAAGGGGAATTGCTCACAGTACCTCTCTATAGAGATAAGAGACGACCAAGGCTCTAAATACGTACCAGAGCCACTCATTCATTCATCATATCGCCGATATATGGCTAAAATACTGCCGATTCAGCGTAAAACATTAATGAATTAATTAATCATTCATCATGCTTATATATGATATTATTTGTTGAATCATTTGTATTCATATTTCACAGTTGCGGTTTTTTTTCTTAAATAAAAATTCATAAGTTTATTCAGGGTGCAGTTTCAAATAGTGTCAAATGATAATGCCCAAAGAGAACAACAGTAACATAAGGAATTACATCTGTATATTAAGGCCAAAGGGTTTAGCAGAGGGATCTAGTGAAAAATAAAAACTAGACAGAAAAAATCAGCAGTATTATATATTATTATATCCTCCGCTTGAAAAGCGGGAGGGTATATAGTGATCGGGATGTCCGTCCGTCTGTTACGATTTTAGGTATTCATCTCTTATCCGCAAATCCTCATATAAAAAAAAGATGTGTTTGTGAAACAGCCATGTCCCTGTATGGCAACCATAGCGAAGATTAAACTTTTCTTAAATGCAATTTAAATATATTGTTACCCAAAGTAGGGTCTTCTCACAAGAAATACAACTGCAATATAGGAAAGCCCTAGCACCACTTGTTCAAAAGTAATGGCTAAGGATAAGTTTTTGAAAGGTAGGTCAAACTCAAAAGGTCAAAGTTGATGATTTCTTAAGAAAATGTTTAATGTAACAAGGATTACATATGTGAAGTATGAATACCCTAGCCCTTACCGTTCAAAAGTTATGGGCAAGATTTAAAAAAAAAATCACAAGTACGGAAATCTCCAAGGTCAAGGTCAGAGGTTGGAATTGGTGATATCGAAAGTAAGGTCTTGTCACAAGGAAAACACATATTAAATATAAAACTCATAGCTCCAATAAATGAAATGTTATGGTCAAGGTTAAGGTTTTTGCTGACAAACAAACCGCCAGATAGACAGACGGACATACAGACGAACACGATAAAACTATATACCCCCGAATCTTCGATTACGGGGACATAAAAAGAAATGGTCTTCAAAAATTTTTCATATTATGATACTTTATAAAGAAGACGTTACAACAATGAAAATATTTGTTCTGATTTTCATATTAAATTGAAAAATATACTCAGAACTGAGTAAAACAGAATAGGCTGTGAAACTTGGTATGGTATTTACATATTGCGATTTCACATTTTCAAATATATTTAGGGATACTTGTCATAAAGGGAATATGAAAAATCACAAAAATACTTCTTCAAACATCGTCGTTTATAAACTTTATTAAGTGAATAATATTAAACAATATTTTATCAAAAATAATTTCTTTTTTATTCAATGAACATAAAAGATAAGTCCACCATTAAAAAAAAATAGTCAAATGAACTCTATTATTTTTAGTCAATTATGCACCCTACATTTGTAAATATTTTGTCTTTGTCACAATGTTTTCAATCTTTAATATGATGAATAACATATTAGCCAAATGATTACAAAAAGTGATTAAAATATATACCTTTTCCCCTCTAACTAATGAAAGATAGGCTATTTACCGATACTCATATTCTTGACCTTTTTGCACTTACATGAGATTTAATAATTAAATGACTATTTGGGGTTACTTTCAGATTAAATATTTCTCAAAAATTGTACCTTTACTTTAAAAAGATCATATTTAATAGAAAAATTTTAATCAAACACCAAGAATATGAATAGGTAATAAATATTTGTTAAAAGGAATGCACATCATTTCATAATAGATATCACAAAAATGTACACACGATCAAACGATCTACAACGCGAACATCTTTGACTTAGACACATTTCATCAAGATATTACACTATATAGCTGAAAACTAAAGATTTATTACGATTTATGCATTCCTTCAACATGGTTACATACCATTCAAATTATTACGAAAGTTGTATATGTACATTGTAATTTCATTACACTAGATAGTCTTGGGTTTGTCATTTTCAGGTCTAGAACTAGTAAATAAAAGGTGCCTACATATTTTCTCTTATTCCAGAAATATATTGCCATTAAGCATTTTAAGCCAAAAATATATGAATTGAATTAAGATAATGTTGGCATGATTGAATTCTGTGAATTTCAAAATGCAGTATTTTGTACCATTTCTATTGAAGCTGTCAAGTACGGGAAAAAGTGGCATTGGATTAATTATGACGTCTTAATGGTTTAGCACAGGTTAAACAAATTTACCATTTATGATGTCATACGAAGTAGGTTCTACGTTAATTAAAAGAAATGTAATGAAGACTGTGTGCTAAATCAAAAGTTTATGTCTACATGTATAGTTTTTGCATTAGAATGACTACGTATTTTACACTAGCCCATAGCTTTACAGAGCATATTTTTAGGTCTTATTCTCCCCCTCTCCCTTTCTTATTTAGGAGGAAGTCGTTATTGAACAAAAGCAAAAAAAACACCCTACCTTTATATTTCTATGAAAAGGAATTAAAGATAAGCTTAAAATAATCTACGATTCTACTAATTTTTAACCGTGACTTTGCCACAATACTTTCAAGTATACCTCCACCAACATTTAAAGTATGCTTTAATCATGGCTAAGTAAATTGTGATATGATAGTACTTGTGTGAAGGCTTAACTTCATTTCAATATTTTATCTAGAGCCTCTTTCAGAATTATTGAAAGGTATAGAGTTTTATTTATATTTTTGCTTTTCATTGATTATTTTATTATTTTTTTGTTTTAATTTAACGTAATGTTCTTTTTTTGGGGGGGGGGTAAATTTCCTCCTCTTTCATTGTCAAATAGGATTTGCCAAACTTAAACAAGCTAAAAGTTAAAATGACAAAAATTTAATTTTTCCTATTAAAGAGTATTTAAACCTGATTTTTGCATGGTTTGATTTCTAAAAACAAGTAGAATATCATTCTTTAAGCAAACATTATAAGGAGGAATATTAAAAAGAAATTTTACTACTTGACAATTAAAGAATCTCTTTCAAACTCAATTCAAGCATTGAAAGACTACGTGAATCTCTTATTATTTCATACGACTTTTTGTATTTTTCTGGTTACAGAAAATGTAAAAATTAGTTTCGCTGTAAAAAATATATCAAAGAGTGTATATTTTGTATCACTTTAAATGGGGCTATTTTTCAATGGGGTCATTATTTTATAGGACTAACATATAAAAAAAAATGACCCCCTAGGACTCTTTTTCTACAAAAAATGATTTTTTTTCTACGGACGGGGGTCATTATTCGATGGGGGTCATTATTCGTCTTTACATCGGAATAAACTTGACGTCAATGAAAGCTTGCATCCGATGTAGAATACTTGAAAAAACAATTGATAGACGAAACATGCTTGCAGGTGCAGAAATACCGAAAACTAAACATGATAAAGGACTCTTAGATTATCAAATAAACAATAAAGAGATCAGTAAATCTTCTTCAAAGTAGCGGTAGGTTTGAAGCTTTCTGAACGTGAACGTAAAGACGAGCGACGATTTTTTGCTGACATCCTAAATGAAGAAGGCATTCAGTATAATAAAATGAATAGTGCCTGTAACAGTTGAATTTTTTACCCCTCAGAACACCAATGTCAACTTCCGCTGACGCGGTTTTCCTTGGGGTGTCAATTTCAACTGTTACCCGCTAAAACAGGCATCATTTAGATAATATTATACTTTCACGTAAATTAGTTCAATCTGATTGGTCGAGAAAAATTTATTGAAAAACACTATTACCCGCTGAATAATGAAGCAACGCCCTCCAACGTAGCATCAGTCAACATTGCTTTTCGACGGGTGATATTCCAAAAAATAGCGACTTCACAGAATTAATGCGTGCTTGGTTCACTGTTATATGTATTTGTATAAAATATTCAGTATACTATAATAAATATTGCATGTAGTTGAGTGTAACATTGAAACTTTTCACCCCTCTAAACACCATCGGCAACCTCGGCTGCGCCTCGGTGACAATGGTTTTCTTGGGGTGAAAATTTTCAATGTTACATTCAACTACATGTAATATTTATCTATTGTTTTACCAACTTTTGATCCCAAATACTGTTCGTTATTTCCATGTTTCATTCTTTAAAATAAATCTATGACTTAAAGGTCCCAAATTAGTTTTACATTTCAGAGACAATTTTTTTTTAAATCTTTTGAATAGAAAGGTTGTCATATAAATTTTATCTTGTTAATATTCATAAAGATTTAAATGAATTTTCAAAATGTTTGCAGAGTCCAAAGTATGATAAAAAAAAATAAGTACAAAATTGTTTCATCATTTAAATAATGCAAATACACTGAGAAAGATTATATTACTTTTTTTATTTACTAAGTACCTTATAGTAACGGAATATTTTACAACTGACAATGCTTTAGTCTCTATGAGAAAAGGATGTTACCTCCTTTCAATAGAATGGCGTTACTGTTAAATGTCCGAGATAAAATTACAAATAGTTACTGTCTTGTAGGAATGGCATCCAGATGACATTTAACAAATCTTTGGTGTTTTAAGGAAAATAAGGCAGAACGAGATTATACATAATCCGATATGTTTTGAAATGAGCCTATTGATTTGTAAATGCATCCAATTCCAATCTCCAATTTTCATTTTAATTTCTTGGTATACTTTATTGACATATACACTGTATTTCTTACCTTTAGATGTATGAGCAAAAGCGTTATAAAAGCTATCACGGCAACTGTCAAGAATACTCCAAGTACTAAAAAGGTAATCGTTAGTTTCTGCTTTTGTACTCCACCCTTATAATTTTTCCCACCTACATTAGTAAAAGAATATGTAATAAATATGGAAGCAAATATATTGATATATACGAAATTAGCTAAAAAGCCTATTGGAAATTAACCAACATAATCTATGTTAATTTTGATGCTTTTTTTTCAAAATGAAACACTGATATTTTACAATCGTACAACTCTCATACCTATCGTACTATTCTTCTTTATCGAAGACATTGTCTTGACGTAAGATAAGATCTGCCTTTCTTTTCTTTTCCTATTAATATAGCCCTGTAACCTTTTCTTATACTATATAAAGAACTAAGCACTGATCAACGCTATGCTTTTACAAAGTTACTACATTAGGTGCATCATGATAAATGCACATATAAAATGTTTGCGTCTCAGTTGGTATAAGTTCACAAAAATGTGAAAAAGTAAAAGGCAAAAGCATGAGAACGTTTTTCTGTAATTCGGAATTTAGTATAGATGGCACGTTGACTTTGGATATTTTCATAACGTGACCAAGGATAAATTAAGCAAAATCATGTTGTCGAGTTTTTTGTGTGTGCTATATTGACATTATTTTCAGCTTAGTCATAAGAATTACATGTGGATTATATTGCAAAAACTGTCTATTCATCAAATATTGTTGTTCATACAAGGCAGTGTAACAATAATAATTTATTTTTTAGAAAACTCAGAATGGTTTTTCCAAAATATGTCTTCTATATAATTCTAAAATTGACAAATTTTATACGGTTGATATGAATAATGATAACATTGATTTTAATGTTTGGCGAAAGTTTCTGTTCAGTAGGGCAACTTCATAGATTTTTGTGCACAAAATAAAGCACATACATAATTTAAGACATTTTTATTGAAGACCTTTGGGATGCTGCGATGTCTCCTCTGATATCTATATTCAACAAAACAAACTTTTAATTCTCTAGTAAGCATTAATACATGTACATGTATAAATTATGTGACGTGTAACAAACTTGGATTTCTTTTTAATTTCTTCCCGCTTTTTTACAAATGTTAATTGAAATGTACTTTTTAAAGATTCTTATACAGCCATACGATTTAATTCTTCAAAATTATTAACAACAATCAGTAGACAAGAAAATTGCACACAATAAAACGCCTTATAATTCCTTTTCTCTGCTTGAAAATGTATAGGACCTCAGTTTTCCACCAAAGATAATTCATACTTGGATATTGCAAATATACTTAGTAGTCAATTCACAAATTTTATCTTCCTGATGACGCTTACGAAACTAAGATATAATCTAAGTAATCTCTTTCAGTGCATAAAACACAGCTTTTTATTTTTCTTAATCGGCTAAAGAATTCAAATTGAAGGCTTTTAATGATATATATGGAGTATTTAAGCTCTAAAGCCCATTAAAATGACAAAATTGGAGCAAAGCAAACATGGACCTTCAAAAAATCAGAGGTGCGATCAAGTGCCATGGAAATTAAGATTTTCCAAACAAAATGTCATAATATCAAAATTAACTTCATATTATCAGAGAAGCCAAACAACAAATTTTACTTTCAAAGTTTAATACAGGCAAACAGCTCTAACAATTACACAAATCCGGGCAATATGATTTTACTTGCTTGTTGGCAGAAAAGGCGATACAAACTTTACCCTGTTACATTACATTTAAGTATAGAAAGAAAGATATCAAGGGAAATATTATCAATAAACAACAACAGATTCTACAGATTATTTCAGAACATGTTGAATTATTCGAAGAAATATACAGTTTTCATTCTTTGTCTTGATGTCTGCAACTCTTCAATTGTCGGCTTTAAGCCATATAGCAATAGCCTGAGAGCGTTGACAGCCTCTAAAATAATAGAAATCAAATTCAATAAAAGAAAGTTTTATATTTATTTAGTCAAATCATACATTTAGATTACACATTTCAGGCAGGTTATTTTAAAGCAATGAGTCCTTTTTTTTTTTTTTTTTTTTTTTTTTTGCTTTAAAAGATTATTCAATGCAAATGAAAAAATATACAATGCAAATGAAAAAATATAGGATACAAATGCAAAATATCAAATATTGCAACGTTTGACTTGCATTACTACTTTAGCACCATGAATGGTATTTTCATAATTTAAACATTTGTTCATATAGTTGATGCATGTTATAGCAATGATTGTCAGAATGGGACTTGTGTGGCAGACCAATCTAGGATAAGAGGATTCACCTGTAACTGTACAATTGGCTTTGACGGGGAAAATTGTCAAGGTAAATTGTATATAACTTTCATTGTAACAAGCAGCAAGCTTACTTTCATGAACCTAAAAAAAATGTTTTAGTGTCCAATATTATCGATACTGTTGGCATTATTACTATTAATTTTCCACTGAAATCTGATTCGGAAAGGAAATGTAACTATTATGTATTCAATATTTGATTAAACGTTCTTTTTTTTCGAATTCATTGATGAGTTAACTCAAGCCTCCTACTCACAAACTGAATAAAAGTGCGACTTTTATGTAAACATTGCAAGTACAAAGGCATGAATTTGCACATCGATAACTTCTGAATAAAAAGAACGTCTATTATTCCATTTACGAATATTTAAAATTATTTTCTTTAAAGCCTCAATTCAATTTGTTATTTTTGTACATCGTACAAATTCATGTACTTTATACAGCAATGTATGAATAAAACATACTGTAGATCACAAAATTTTTGCAACACCTTATTTTCGCGAGATAGTCATTGAATATTTATAAGCGAGAAAAATAAATTTTCGCGAGCATACTGTCTTGATTACGCGAAAATAAAGTTCTCGCGAATAAAAAGTGATTTACAGTACTCGGGATGAATGTCGATTAAATTCCACTAAAATTTTCCAAACAATCAATAAAATACAGGTGTAAGTTCTTCGAATATTGTTTTAGTCAACAAATATCGTAAGTACACGTATACTTCAGAATAATTCGTCCTTGACCATGTTGACATTAACGACAACGTTCTTAAACGAAAGAAGCAGACACCCTTGATTTGCTCTGGTTTGTTGAAAGATGAAACAGAATATAAGATGTAAAAATATAAATTTGATGCTAAAGAGGAAAGAGTGCTAGATAAGTTTCTCTTCTCTGTCACAACGTTACCGAGAATTGAGTTGATTTGCTTTTAAAAGTAATGAACATTGACACAATATGACTTTAGAGATTAAAAAAAAAATTGTGATCTGACTGTGAAATAAACAGATTAATATCATATTCCTGTCTGTCAGTCCTGTTTGTCGCTAGAGGTGTAATTAAAGCATGATTAAGCTAAACAGACCAAAAGTAATTGTTTGGTTAATTTTTTTTTGTACAAAAATGGCCTAAAAGCTAGGTCAAAAAAGTTGTTCTGATTGACAAATTTATTGGTGTCTACTTTTTCTTGAGTTTGTTCTCATTCAATCAAAACACAGGGAATAAGTAAATGAAATTCGGAATGAAATTAGTGCAAGGCATAAATTTTCTTCTCTGAAGGTACCAGCACTCATCAGGAAAAATCCAGTAGAGCAGCGTTTCTTTAAAACATACAATTTACTGATTACGTTATTTCTTTAATAATATAGGTTACCAATATTTTATTGCATAGCTCATAAATTTGTTACTTGTTAAATACAATTAGTTTTTCTTTACCATCTGCAATTTGTTTTTA
>NW_026925474.1:0-26459 GCF_032062105.1 Saccostrea cuccullata | reverse complement strand
GTTAAGGTACTATTGCATTCTAATTTAAACTAATTATGTAATAGCATTAGCAACAACAGGGATGGGCAAAAAAAAAAAAACAAGATGCGCTTGTAAAACACTATGTGCCCGGCGGCAACAAAGTTTCGAAAAAGCAATTTTTTTAGCATATAGGTCACAGTCAAGATCACATAATCATTGTCCTTGTTGTCACGTGAAAGCACTTCATAAGTGGAGTATGCATACTAAATATGATGTCACTATCTCATATAGTTCTAAAGTTATGGTGAAGGTTTAAGTTGACAACAGACAGACACTGAGATAAACAGGTATGGCAAAAGTTCGAAAAAGCTATTTTAACATATAATTACAGTCAAAGTCACAAGGTCATTGACCTTGTTGCATTTCAAAGAACTTAATTATCGTAGTATGCATACCAAATATGAACTCTCTATCTCTCACAGTTCAAAAGTCATGGCAATGGTTCAAGTTGACAACAGACAGAAAGGACAAAATCAATACTATGGAAGGGAATTACCGCCAAAAGTCTATGTATCTTGCTTTTATTCTTATTCTACCTACTTCTTTATGCTTTGTTATTATTGTAATTATATGTCACTTTATTCTTTTCATATTCGTCTTTATTACATTTCACTTTGACTTTTATCCTTCTTCATTTCGTCCTAACTTCTATGTTTCTTTATTCTTGTTAAGTCATTTTATTTTATTTTAAATTGATACAGTATCTTAAATGATGATCTCTATTACGAACGTTAACTCAATCACGCAAACAATGAAGCATATTCAATAAAGACGAATACGAGTTGTCCTAATTTAGTGCCGCATTATAACGCTAGGTGGCAGGGGTGTTCGCTAAGAGTGTTGGTAAAATTAGGTAAGCCAACCGGGCCGGGGTTATTCGAGTTTTTTTTTTTCCAATTTTCTGCCTTAATACTTTATCAATCGAATTTTCAAATGTTAGTTCAGGTACATGTATATACCCGATACATGCCATTCCCTCGGAAGTCTCGCTGGATGGTAAGATTTCCCCTGGAAGACTGACAACATAGTGATGCTTCCTTCGGAAGACTATACAGTGGGACTTCCCCCGGGGTATAGCTAGTCTTCCGTGGGAAATCTCGCTATATATAGCAATTCGCCCCCAACCCCTTCATAGCAACCCTTCCCCCAATAGTTTTTTTTAAATCGTAAAACGATGTTTATATATGTATATACGAACGTTTTCAGTTTTTGAAGAAAAGTTATCCGTCCTATACACATGATACATGTATGAATAAATATTTAAATAATGTCATTTTAAAAGTGCTTTATAATTAAATCATTTTAACCAATAGTTAAACATAGATAATCTTCACGAGAACATATGGATAATGACTCTTTCTTCCCCCCCCCCTCCCCTGGGTTAAGTCGCCGCGTGGCACTGTGGTTACTGGTTACGGCGTCTGCTCTAAAGTCACGAAGTGCACGAAAAAAGATCCCTCACTGCTCAATGGCTATAAGTGTCAAGTATGTACGACAAATTTGCAGCTCTCCACCGGCAAGATGTGGCTTCTCCTTTTGAGTTAAAAATTCTCGCAAGGGACATTATACAATGTACAATCAAACCACAAGTCTCAATATATACTGACCAGGGACGTAGCATCCGGGGGGGGGGGGGGGGGGGGGGGGGGGGGGGCCCCCCCATTTTTTTCACCAAGAATACTTTTAGTATAGGAAATGTGAATTGAAAGAATGGTTGCCCCCCCCCCCCCCCCCCCCCCCCCCACGTAATAGGATTTTGGAGTTTGGAAAAAATTTAATTTTTTTTTTTTTTTTTGCTTGTCAACTTTTTTCAGTCAAGTAAAAAAAAAATTTTCTCTGGTTGCCCCCCCCCCCCACTTTCAAAATCAATGCTACGTGCCTGCTGACTTCCGGTTGGACGACCTCCTATGGGGTGGCCACGAAACATTTTCCTAAACATAACTTTTTACTACTGGAAAAGTTCAGCGAAAGGCTTGTTGCCCCTATCCCTTACCCTTTTTGTGGCAGTACTAATAGTCAATTTATATATTAAAAGTCATGTACTTATTGGCATGAGTAAAATTTAGTACTGAAAAAAAGTTGACGACCCCTCCCCCCTCACCACCACCAAACAGAATTTTCGAGTTCTTTTTTAGCTCTCCTGGCTGATAACAAATACGATGCGTACTAAAGATATTTCTTTCTTTATTGAAAATTAAGTGCTATTTTGATATAAAATATTAACGCTGAAAATAAGACCAGGGAGTTTCTAGTATGTCTGGATGCATGAAGCCTACTTCCTACTTCGCCTACCATGCGCGGATCTAGAGGGGGCTGGGGTGTTAGGAACCCCTGGAATTTACAAGGTTTAAAAATATATCCTTAAGCAGGGAAAAAAAGTTAAACGCTCCCTACGAAATAGGATTTTGACGTTTGGGAGAGTTTAGGTTTTTTTATGCTCGTCAAGAAATTTCTGGGATTGGAATTTTTTTTTTGGACTCGGGTGGAACCCCCCCCCCCTCCCTCCCTGGAAAAAAAATTTTGGATCCGCGCCTGCCTACCCATAGAATCACGCACATGAGCAGTTACTATCTGTCGTGAAATGAAGTTCAGTTCAGTGGAAGGTTCTGAAAAACAACCAAATTTATGAGGGTTAACTAGTATCAAAATATTGAACATTTTTATACCAATTAAACTGGAATTCAATTATCCAACAAATAATTAACTTTAATAGAGTTATATTTTTCAGGCGAGAGAACAGAGACGTAGCATTGTACGTTTTTGAAAGTGGGGAGGGGGCAACAAGAGAATAAATATTAAAGTACCGGGCTGAAAACAACTTGACAAGCGCAAAAAAAAAAAAAAAACAGGAAATTGTCCAAAATTGAAAATACATACTAGGCGTCGGAACCGTGGAGGGGCGGGGAGCTTAGCCCCCCCGCCCCCACTTTTTTTTCCAGAGATAGACTTAGTACAGACGTTCCTGCATAGGTTTAGACCCCCCTCCCCACGTGCCAGGGACACGATGCAGGATAGGTTTAAAATGGGGAAAGTGGGGGTGTATGGAAAAAAAACTTTGGAACTGGAGTTCGAATCTACCCCCCCCCCCCCCCCACGAAATTGAATTTTTGAGCTCGGAAAATTGACATTTCTTTCCTTTTCTTTCTTTTTTTTTTTTTTTGTTTGTCGTTTTTTTTTTTTGGGTTTTAAAAATTTCTTAAACTTAGCCCCCCCCCCCCCACTTTCAATTTGCTTCCGATGCCAATGAAATCCTATTTCGAAGGCGGGGTGAGTTTTGGGTTAGATTCAACTTCCCCTATAGAATCAAATTTAATTTTTTTTCCTACTATACGTACTACATTAACTTAATTGACCCTTACTCTTACAAAAAGTGGGTCGGCTTTTCAATGAACATGTTCAGTATAGTATAAAGTTATGTCTGAAAAATGAGGCCGCTATTCATGTGTGCCCAGAGAAAATAAATATGGAGTTTCCATTCTTGGATCTGATTATTGGATCCGGCCTTCAGAAGTTCGATTGATAATAAAAGTACTGAGGCGTATTGAAGAATCTCAAATAACCCGACCCGGGTTTGGTTACCTAGTTTTACCAACACTCGTAGCGAACACCACACCACCTAGCGTTATAATGCCGCACTAAATTTTGACGGTTTGACAACTTCCATTCGTCTTCATTGAATATGCTTCATTGTTTGAGTGATTGAATAATTTATTTAAGAAACTGTTTAAGTTCAAACGAAAATAGAAGGAATTTACAAGAATAAAGCAACAAAGAAGTAAGGACGAAATGAAGAAGGATAAAAGTCAAAATGAAATGTAATAAAGACGAATATGAAAAGAATAAAGTGACATATAATTACAATAATAACAACGCATAAAGAAGTAGGCAGAATAAGAATAAAAGCAAGATACATAGACTTTTGGCGGTAATTCCCTTCCATACAATACACGTGCCGAATCTATCAATTCAGGCGTATAAAAATTTCAAACAAATGAGCATCAACTAGTTTGTACCATTCTACTTCTCCTATGTCAGGACAACCATCACTAATTCACTATTTCATACAAGTCTTTTTTTCAAAATATTTAATCTAATGCAATAGCTCACCAGCAGAATATGATATTGTGCTCGACTCATTGTTTGCCTGCACCACAGTTATGTAGAATGTGGCGTATGTTATAAACTTATAATTATATTCAGATATACGAGAAGCATGTTATTTTTTATGACAGCTAAGTCTGTTCAGTTAGACAATACCATGTACACTGTACATGTATGTAAGTAGTTTAATTGTGCTTGATTATTTACTTATTTTCTTCTCAACTTAATGAGGCTGGGGTGTGGCAGCCATTTTCAGACTATTTTTTATCTCCTTTAAAAGAAGAGCTCCATATAAAGATATAAAAAATGATCAAATTTTAAAAATAAAATATCTGAATTTTTTCCTTGCCAAGTGATAGTTGACAGCTTAAGATGCCGTATGTAAAAAAATAAGTTAAATCTGGTGGTTAATTTATGATTAATTTGTTGACCCCCAGCCTCCTTAAAGCTGAACACAACTCGTAAATAGGCATACACCATTTTCGATAGCATTATCTACGATACATCAATACTAGGGTATACTCGTTGCAATCATTACACCTGACTGCTTTATTGTCACGGGTATTGGCGTGGAATAGCAACGATCACGGGTTGCATTACCTTTTTTTTTTACATTTTATTGCAGTTACGTTTATCTGTGTTTTTTGTATATTTTACTGACTTATGAAACTATAATTGTATAAACTTATTTGGTATCTTATTTTCCTGCATTAGATGAAGTATTACGTTATTACTCTCGCTACCGAGTTCTTCTGTATAGCATACGTCCGTCTTCACCAGTGTAGACTGATTACACTGAACAGTGACCAACTGCTGCCCTATTTATAGCGGTCTGCAGAGAAGATAAGACTCGGGAACAAAAATGGCGGACAGATTCCTTTTACGAATCGTATTCAGCTTTAAAGTGTTCTGTATTTTATTACCAAGTTTGTAATAAGCATTTTGAAACATACTATTAATATTAATTCACTATGAAGGCTTAATTTTCTTTTTTTACATCTTCATCTCAGCAGGTTAGACAGTACAAAAAAATCTTTTGAGCAGTAAACTATTTCAATAAACAAACCTATTCTCTTCAGAGAAGTGGACAGGCTTTCACCTACATTCACTTTTTTATGTATATTTTCCCTCCATATCATCATCATGCATATGATTAAGGGTTATGCTACAGTATTGGCTTAACAATCTATTCCAACTGTTCTGAATGATGATATCCTTCATGATAATCGGATAAGCTGAGATTGAAGACACTTTTTGTAAAAATATTGATGCTTTTATCAAGGTTTTGAACCAAAAGTATTTCATTCATACCTTGCCATAAGTCATAAGTTCCAAAAATCAAAAGAGTTGGCTATCCGAAAACGGAAAGTCAGAAGAATTCAAACCGGATGTACTAGTCTGAATTTAACTACGAAACCATGCTCGGTATAACTATTATCATCCGGATAATTTGAGCGGGGTTAAAAATATATTTTTGTTTAAATCCGAAAAGTATTCATTTATATTTAGAGAGAGAATATACATATTGAGCATACATTTTAATAAACATGGTGAAAGGCGAAACGTTGCCATTTTACAACATACGGTGCTTGGGACCTCTATAATCTATTTTAAGTTATGTTGTATCACTGTCTCAAATCTCTCTCTCTCTCTCTCTCTCTCTCTCTTGCAATATATGCACTTAGCAATTTAAAACTTAGATATCCAACTTTTTAAAATGGCGTCAGAACAAAAGTTGCCTCCGATAGTGAAGATTTGTTGTTGCCAAATATTACAATTATTTGCCGAAAAAAGTTAACAAAAATATACGTACATTAATCCTTGGTTGTTGGTCATTGCATTTATCACAGTCTTAAAGACACTGGGTGGTGAAAACATCAACTTTACACATTTACGAGCTGCTTACACCTTCTTCTTCGTCTTTCTCGATCCTCCAAAAATGGCGCCTCGGGAAATTGACCAATGAAATAAAGCGCCTGCAGAGCGATGCAGGATGGGAAAATAAACTGTTTACATTCACTATGTGAGATTTTATATTAGAATTTAGAAGTTTTCCCCTGTTCGTGGAATAAAAAAAAGGGCTCCTATTAAAATATTTTTTGTCGATATGATGTGTAGGCCTAGTATATTTAGATAAAAAGCGGTTAAATACGTGAGAGCAGAGAAAAATTATGTTTCTTGCGTGACACCTCAACTTATTTGTCTTCGGGTTGAGGGGTTCGGGGCTTGGTTGTTGGTAGTGGCCGTCCTAGCTGAAAGTACCCCCCCCCCCCCTCCCCGCTACTTTTAACTGTCATAATTATGAATTTATAATGTCACGTCAAAAGATGTTAAACCTTTAAAAGTACATTTTTTTTAATTGCGAACGTTCCACAGGAATCCTTAAAGGCATGAAAATGAGTTACAATTATAATACATGTATAATTAACAATAACCGTCCTTATTTTTTTATTTCAATAGTGATGATTGAAAAGTTCGGTGTTTAATAATTAATTGCTTATAATTTTTGGGGGGATTAAAATACTACTAGAACTCCTTCCTTTTCTGGTTTTAATTAGATTTTGAGCCTGCTATCAATATACTGTATTATTACTGGTGGACCTTCTAGACGTTTCTCTATTTGCTACATGTAGGCCTAAATTGTACTTGAAACTTCTTTGCCTTTAGCTAATAACTTTCCCACATCATTTTAACAGGTAAAATTGTAAATGAATTAGGATGTTGAAAATCTTTTTCTTAGGAGAGTTACATGTATCTCAAGATGGAATAAAACTTACATCTAATCAAAGGCAAGAAAATATAATAGTATTTTAATTCAGTATTTAGTCGTGATGGGTATAAGTGAGGTCATGGGAAAAATTATGTCAAAAGTCAACTAGATACTCGTTGATGTACAGGGCTGTACTTATGCATATACAGCTTTAGCTGGTCCCGCCCTGTATTTCTTTTAATGTTTTTTTTTTTCGTTAAGAAATCTGGTAAGGTATGCTAGTAAAAAAAAATCCCGGTAAGTTTATTACCCTAACGGAAATTACTTTCCTACAGGCCTGAAGTTCGAGTCTATTAGTCAAATTTAAGAATGTCACGCATCTTTTTTAAAAAGAGTAGCATGTCGGGGAATAAAAATAAAGTAATGTACAATTTAGATAAAGAAAATTAATGTTTGTTGAAGTATTGACAAACTTCATACCTTTATATAATGAAATCAACAAAAACTGCACAAAAATACAATCGTGACAATTATACAATTAATTCTTTTAATAGATCGCCTCAAGTTAGGATCCACTACTTTAAAAAAGCCGTAAAACGGTTGTTCTTCAGGAAAACAAAATGATGCAAAATATTATAGACTTTTCTTTATCCAGAGAAATGGCCTTTGGAGAAAAGAATGGCTGAAATTTTTGAAGTTTGTTAAATATATGTGCATGATCATATGTGCATTTAGGACCATACATTGTACAGTGTTGTAATTTTATGCGAAAAGTGCAGACGTTTACTACACGGGGATCTGCGTACATATAAACAAACAAGAGGCCCATGGGCCACATCGCTCACCTGAGTACTGTAGCTTAGAAAAAGTAGAAATTGGTTTATTATTGAAAAGTTAAAATCCAAAAGTAATCCCATGATCAATCATGGATTTGCTATTCTTCAAAGAATTTTCCCGTATATTTCTATTAAAACTTTGGTTGGCCATTTTGGCCCCGCCCTACCCCCTGGGGTCATGATTTGAACAAATTTGAATCTACACTACCTGAAGATGCTTCCATATAAATATGATGAATAATGGCTTTGTCATTCTTGAGAAGAAGATTTTTAAAGAATTTTCCCATTAATTTCTATGTAAAACTTTGGTCGGCCATTTTGGCCCCGCCCTACCCCCGGGGGTCATGATTTGAACAAATTTGAATCTTCACTACCTGAGGATACTTCCATATAAATTTGATGAATTATGGCTTTGTCATTCTTGAGAAGAAGATTTTTAAAGAATTTTCCTATATATTTCTATGTAAAACTTTGGTCGGCCATTTTGGCCCCGCCCTACCCCCGGGGGTCATGATTTGAACAAACTTGAATCTTCACTACCTGAGGATTCTTCCATATAAATTTGATGAATTATGGCTCTGCCATTCTTGAGAAGAAGATTTTTAAAGAATTTCCCTATATATTTCTATTTAAAACTTTGGTCGGCCATTTTGGCCCCGCCCTACCCCCGGGGGTCATGATTTGAAAAAACTTGAATCTTCACTACCTAAGGATGCTTCCATATAAATTTGATGAATTATGGCTCTGTCATTCTTGAGAAGAAGATTTTTAAAGAATTTTCCTATATATTTCTATGTAAAACTTTGGTCGGCCATTTTGGCCCCGCCCTACCCCCGGGGGTCATGATTTGAACAAACTTGAATCTTCACTACCTGAGGATGCTTCCATATAAATTTGATGAATTATGGCTCTGTCATTCTTGAAAAGAAGATTTTTAAAGAATTTTCCTATATATTTCTATGTAAAACTTTGGTCGGCCATTTTGGCCCCGCCCTACCCCCGGGGGTCATGATTTGAACAAACTTGAATCTTCACTACCTGAGGATGCTTCCATATAAATTTGATGAATTATGGCTCTGTCATTCTTGAGAAGAAGATTTTTAAAGAATTTTCCTATATATTTCTATGTAAAACTTTGGTCGGCCATTTTGGCCCCGCCCTACCCCTAGGGGTCATGATTTGAACAAACTTCAATCTACACTACCTGAGGATGTTACCCCATAAGTTTTATCTTCCCTGGCACAGTGGTTCTTGAGAAGAAGATTTTTAAAGAATTTTCCAATATATTTCTATGTAAAACTTTGGTCGGCCATTTTGGCCCCGCCCTACCCCCGGGGGTCATGATTTGAACAAAATTGAATCTACACTACCTGAGGATGTTACCCCATAAGTTTCATCTTTCCTGGCACAGTGATTCTTGAGAAGAAGATTTTTAAAACATGCCACCAAATTTTCATTAATTCCCAATTATCTCCCCTTGAATGAGGGCGTGGCCCTTCATTTGAACAAACTTGAATCCACTTTACCCAAGGATGCTTTGTGGCAAGTTTGGTTGAAATTGGCCCAGTGGTTCTTGAGAAGATGTCGAAAATGTGAAAAGTTTACAGACAGACAGACAGATAGACGGACAGACGGACGCCGGACAAAATGTGATCAGAAAAGCTCACTTGAGCCTTCGGCTCAGGTGAGCTAAAAAGGAAAAAAAAGTTTTATGTAATGAATATTATAACATTATTTAATAAATGCCTTTGTATAGTACGTTGGATTACAAATTTTACACAAAAACTCATCAAGACTATTAAATACAGTGTTGATTTCACATTGATCTATTCAGTAATTCTGATTTAATATAATTATACACGACGAGAATTTAGATCTAATCAATACCTATAGAAAATTATTTAATTTCTAAAGAGCATAGTTTTTTCAAATCAGTAATGAAAATTGAAATAAAAATTCTAAATAGTTCGTTCTTTCATTGAACATCTTAAAATAAATGTATGTTATTTTATAAATAAATTATGTTCTCTTGTATAACTTTGTTTATGAAATATACAATTTTTTAATTGATAAAAAAAAAACACAAATCGTCATCTTAATTCAAACGAATTTTCGGTCGGAGGCTGTGTGTGTACATGCTCGACAACAGCCCATTGTTCCCTTTAGGTAGAAAACCGTCTCAATTCACATAGAATATACAAAAAATACACAGTGACAGGTGTCTTCGCGGCACGTGTCTCCACCTGACACAGGCCGACTATAGTGATTTTTTCAAGTGTGTTTTTTTTTTGAAGGGGGGGGGGGGGCTTCTCTAGGAAAAAATGAAAAGCAATCCACCCACCCCCAATAATAATAATAATAATTTATTAAATAAAAAAAAAACAAACAATCTTACTAAAGTAAAATACTAGTATGATAATACTCAGCCCCCAACCAATTCGATGGATTTTATCTGACCAGTTTACATTGATCTCTATGTAACCATACTTACTCTTCTATATTTTGTTTTTTTAAAGGTCAGACGATACGTTTCCCATTAAGTATCTGTTTTGTGAATCTTCATATTAATGTATAATAAATTTGTATAAAAATCTTTATTACTTTCTAAACTGGTTTTTAATAATTTGAAACACTAAAAATGTAATTGTGACAAACCAACTGAAGAATTTTTTCCTGAAGGATTACCCCGGTATATAAGAGATGCCAACCTCTGGTATCTCACACAAAATGCCTTGTAAGGTACCTTGAGTTTTTGTGAATACATGTTATAATGTAAAAAAAGTAAGTCTTCAATGTCAAAATAGTGGAAAAAAATTATAACTATATTATTGAGGAACGTCTCATCTGTCCTTAATCACTACATTTTATATAATCGCAACTTGACATATTTCTTTATTTACTTTTTTATCGATCTTTTTACCTTTTCTGTAAATAATATCATTAAAGGCGCCCTTCGCTCTTGCATTTTTTTCAAAGGAACATTCAACATAGACAGCTTACAAGAAAGTGGGATCGGAAATGATTGATATCTACATAACTGCACTTAATTTTCTCTATTCCATTTCATGCATTCTATACGAGTTTACCAAAACGTATTTGATAAATTTTTTATATTAAATTGCGTTCACGGTGCTGAAATATTAAATGTTATCACGCAGAAATACACATCTAGTTATTTTAACCGTTTGAAGGGAAGTTAATTATTTTGATACAGCATGTAAACACTTTTGAAATATTTCTATAATTGGTAATCATATGGTAACATCAGAAAATATTTAACTTTTTGTAAAATAAAAAGTAGGTGGGTTAGCATTGAGATATACTTTCAAAGTTTCTCTACCTGGGAAACATGGGGGAAACTACACATTGGTGGCTTCCATGTCGGGAATCTATATGGAAACCACCAGGGCATGTTTCCATGGTTTCCTTTCTTGGGAAACTAACGGGAAACCACAGGTTGGTTGTTTCCATGTCGGGAACACTGCTTGAAAAAACACCTTTACAAAACTTAACTTGCGAAGTAAATTTCATTAAAGGTGCTCCAGAAAGCAAGGTCATCTTTGTATTAACTTTACAAAAAGTAAAGGTGAAAAGGTAACCTTTACTTACACGAAAAGATAATTAAATATAACCTTTCACCTTTACTGCCATATTAAAGTTCATTAAATATACATATTTCATAAAAGTCTTATTTAAATGCTGACTATTGTTTAATACACTTATACTTTTGATTTTCACAGTTAGTTTAAAGAATCTAATCTAGTCAGTACCCAGAATTTAAAGACAAATGTCAAAGATATTTTTTTAATTATCTTGTATCCATTTCCAGTTGAAATGAGTATTAGAAATGGTCATCTACAGAATCAAACACTCGACTCATCATTATCTGACAGACTACACCTCAATTAATACAACAACTATGCTGTAAGCCAGCTTAGCTTAGTTGGAGCAGCTGGCGTTTATTTTGATACATATTTAACTTACATTACATTGAATGTGAAACAATAAAGCACTGGAATGCATTTGTAAAATATTTTACTTGTAATAAATTATACCCCTATCACAGACATTAAAAACCGCCCAGGCAAAAACCATAGATGGTTAACTATTGAAAACCTGTGTCCGTCGCTATGTAAATAATGTCTCAAGGGAGAATGCCGGACGTGCATTCAGTGCAACAGTTAAAAATGCACGAACACCCTATAATATTTGCATGTATAAAAAAAATCCAAATTAAAATACATTTCAACAGTTTTGTTATTTCCATTACCAGTATATTTATACAAATATGACATATATATTATATACATGTATAAAGCAAAAAAAAAAATGTGTGTGTATTGAAGAGCACTGGCTTAGAATGATTTGAACACCTTACTGAATACTCATTTCTCATTGGCCTTCCTTTGGCCACGCCCACATATACAACCAAAACCATTAATATACGTTCCTCTCATACAATGTGTTCCCGCTCTACTACGAAACACGGGAAAAAAATATTATCTTCACCAGGATTGCTTACAACTCTCTGGATTGGATGGCATAGATTTTTTATATGTACATTGATATCAATGATATATTAATTAATAATATAACAATGGGAAAAATTGGCATATTGATAATTTTCATTTTCCAAATACAAATGACCTAAAATATTCTGTATTTTGGCTTCTCATCATATGATGAGTCAGATATACGGCACAAAAAATCTCCAGTTATGATCTTGAATATAAACATTATATTGAGCTATCTTTGACTTTTGTTTTCCTTTAAACAATCAGATACATGTGAGACAAAATTAAAAAAAAATACAGATGACAAGTATAAATTTCACATTTCTGCTTATGAAATGGAGGTCCCATTTCACTTTAAAATATAATACCGGTACAATATTATTTATTCTTTATGGTGCATGTACATATATAAAATAAACTTTGCAGTTTGAATTGAATTCAAAATGTAAAAAAAATTACATAAAAGGCTAATAAAATCTTCAACTTGTAATGCAAAATGATGCATTTTACATATTCACAAACACAAAAAATGATGAAAAATCTATTAGAATATATGTGAGGATGCAGTTTGCAAAATACATGAGATCATGTATGAGTCCAGCTTCACCCAGTGAGCCTGTCTGTGCCTGACTTAGTTTAGATTATGTTTTTATGTCTGTGGTATATGTTAGTGTGTATGTGTATGTGTCCAGCTTCACACACTTTCATGTATGTGCTCGACTTCACATACCTTGAAAAATATGTAATAGGTTGTGGTAGATGCTTGTGTGTTTGCATATGTGTCCAGCTTCACACATTTTCATGTATGTGCTCGACTTCACACGCCTTGGAAAATATGTAATAGGTTGTGGCAGATGCATGTGTATTTGTGTATGTGTCCAGCTTCACACATTTTCATGTATGTGCTCGACTTCACACACCTTGGAAAATATGTAATAGGTTATGGTAGATGCACGTTTGCATGTATCCAGCTATACGCATTTTCATGTGTGTGCTCGATTTACGTCAACAGTGTAAAATATGTAAACATGGTGGTGTAAAACGTTTACAAGTGTATGATGCACACAGAGAAAAAAAAGTTCTGTGTGTTTTGTTCTGCAAGAGTGATCGTATAAATAAACTACAATTACATCTTGTTGAGAAATTGAAAATCATAACAAGTAACATATTCATTTTACATAACTGTACTGAAAATTACACATCCAGTTTAAATTACTATACTGAAAATTAAATTTGTGCAAAAACTCTCTGGCTGAATAACATTCAGAATCATGAATGCTTGCATGTTCATCTATAAAAGTAGTATAAGGGGCCTGGCCGGGCGGGTCAACTGAGTGCACTTTTGGGGCTGAGGGGATAGGTGGGTCAACTGAGTGCAGCCCCTGTGGGGGATAGGTGGGTCAAGAGAGTGCAGCCCCTGTGGGGGGATAGGTGGGTCAAGGGAGTGCAGCCCCTGGAGGAGATAGGTGGGTCAAGAGAGTGCAGCCCCTGGAGGGGATAAGTGGGTCAAATCATTACATATAATCCCCCCTAAATACAGGGGTGTGTTTACACTATCTTTACTTTGGTACGCTGCTACTACGATTCACAACGCTGCTACTACGATTTTGGCAAATACTCAAGAATTTGATTATGACGTCACTCATTCACAGTGATTTTCCGAAAACGGAAAAAACAATAACACACAATAGAAACAAGAACACAGATTTTATTCAAGTGAAAAAATATAACAATTTACTTTTTCTTCTTCTGTGCCTTATCGGTCATCAGGGATAGTTTCCTCTTGTGAGTAGTGCTGGGTCCTGGATTCTCTCTGTTTTCTTCCTTTTTTTTTCTCTTTTTTGTCTCCTTCTTTCACTGGAGGTTTGGTCTGGTGGGTCCCTGAGATCTTAGGCTCTTGAGGCTTTTTCTCCAGTTTTTGTACTTCTTTGACGAATTGTTGATCCTCCTCATCCTCTGTACACTGATTAGCCCAATGGCCAAATTTCCCGCACGTGTAGCACAAATCTTTCTTGGGGCAATCTGGGGCCCAATGCCCTAACTCTTTGCACCTGTAGCATGGATCCGTCTGTCTAGTTTTCTTTTTTTCTCCCGATTCCCCTTGTCCTTCTTTTTTCTGGTAAGTGCTTCCTCCTCCTCTCATTTTATCTTGCATGTTAGTAACTTTTACTTCTAATTTGGATAATTTGGCACGAATCAAACAAAATTCACTGGCGTTGTAAGTTTTCAGATCAGTCAGCTTGTTTTCATGATCACCCACCTTCTCAGCAATATATTTCAGCGTGTTGTCATGATGTCGCACTTTCTCACCAATATAATTCAGCTTGTTGTTAAGATCACTCACCTTGTTGTTCATATCATTCATCTTGTTGTCAAGAGCAGACAGCATGTTAACAGTCCCATCCAGAGTTGTATTTAAGATTCCCATATCTTCTTTATTCGCATATTCTGGAAGATTATACATGCCCAAATCTAATCCCACTGCATCCTGTGACTCTGGCATGGGGGCTCCTACATAACCTTCAGGTGTCACATAGTTGGGGTTGTCTGTAGTATTCATCATTGCTTCTGCCATAATTTTTTCACGTCTGTCAAGTTCGAAATGTCAAGCAAGACTGATCGTCAAATCCCAGCTCCGCTTTATATACCTATCTGTTGCATCATCTTTTTTCTACCTGTTGCATCATCTTTATATACCTGTTGCATCATCTTTTTTATATCTATTGCATCATCTTTTTTGATACCTGTTGCATCACCTGTAAGGGGGACCGTGTGCAAAACATATACGATTTACCTACGTTTTATACGGAGGGGTATAAATGAGAAAAAAAAATGTCTGATCCTTTCTTCACAATCGACTATCATGTCAACCCTGATACACACTCACTCTCTGATTTTAGATGGGTATGATTGTTTAGTACGATGGGCACAAAATCACCAAGAATCTCTACCCCCGGAGGCAGAACAAGTATTTCAGGAAGCTACCACTATCATGGAAACCCCTCAGGATTTATGGTTACAATGCCTAGCCTTATCACATCATGCGACGACCATGGGGAGACTAGCTACCATACATTTTCTATGTCGACATATGAAAACAATTCTGCCCCAGAAATGGTACGGACTGAACCTGACCCGTTATTTCGGAAAGCCTTACAGTTTTCTGACCCATCCCCAAGCGGTCAAAGTGATTTTATTGTGGCAGGACATAGATGCGATGGAGAAAGTATGTATTCAATACGGAATGAAATACCTGGAAATTTCACACAGGCTAGGAAATCCGTGACTTTTAATACCAGCCTCAATCAAATCTACGAATTACCCCCCGAAGACCGGAGAAGTCCCTGGATGGCCCTAGTAGCGGATCGAATAAGATTTCGGAGGAGAATTCGACAGTTAGAAGCATTGTTAGTTTTTAAGAAATAAAAAAAAATCATGTAATACTACATCAGTGTTATGTTATTGTATGACGTCATGAATACACTCGGGTTCGGCCTTTCTGCCCCTTTCAATTTTGCTTTGTCACTGTGATGGGGTTTTTTTTGATCACATGACCAAAAGCGATTTTTTTGTGATAACCTATCACAGGTCAGGATTTTTAATCACATGATGGATATCGATGTTTGCCGCGATATTGCAGTATCGTCTGCTATTGTGTATAAATACAGACCCTCCGAGCGCCCAGTGTCATTCCTCCCTGCCTGTTTTACCAGTGAAGAAAGAAAAGTAGAAGAAAGAAGATGTCCGGAGGGAATTTTTTTTATGAGGACCTATTTCTCATCCCCGGAATAGTTTTTGAAAATGTTTTAATTCTGAGACGTTTGGATAATCAAAGGGAACTCGTGAGAATCAATCTAGCAAGATTTCAAGTGAACGACAGCCATAGACGGAGGGCCCACCCGTACCGGAGAGAGGCACCAAGATCGCCACCCCCACCGCCACCCCCTTCCAGACCCACTACACCCAGACCGGCTACAGTCACCCCCCAAAGTCAAGCAAGGAACCAGGGGCGAATTCCCCCCTGAGGGTTTGGAGTCTCCATGCGAAATATTATGTGTTCACTCTGTATGATGGAAGACGAGGTCAGTAACTTTGTATGCGGTCGCTGCCTCCAACGGCCTGCATGCATCTTGTGTGCTGCTCGCATAGTAGAGCGGGGTTTACCATGCCCCTTGTGTCGTAATTTGGAGCCTCTAGTGCAGCCCAATACCAGAAGGTCAGACACTGATTCCGACCAGGATTCCGATGATGGCATGCAGTCAGGTCATGTAGTCCAGCACCTTCTAGCCCATTAGAAGAAGATACCGGGGAACCAAAAAAAAAAACCTGAAACCAAAACCAGAGAAAAAAACAAAAAAAAAAAACTACAAAAAACCAGAAAAAACCAAAAAAACAACAAAACCAACAAAAATAACAAAAAAAGCCCTTTTAAGGGCTACCCAATTGTTTCGAAAAGATGCCTACTTAAACAGTCAATAAAAAAAAGAAACATTGTGTTTCTCTCAAGTTATAACACCAGGTCACTTTTAAAAAAAAAAATTATGTGTTCAAGTACGACTTAATTTTCTATGTAAATTATGCCGCCATGACGAATCTCGACAAAGATTTTACCCCAGTGAAAAAGGCTTGTAATCCACCCTGTAGGTCGTTTAAAGTTGTTTCACATTGTTTATGAATGTGATTATGTTATCCCTCACCTATATGTTTAATGTCAGCTATGCTAAATAATCCATTTCTGTGTAATTTGAGATAATGTTTTTGTCATGTGCTTAAAGTATGGCCTACTATTCATGTCATCATTTAAAAAGTCTATCCTAAATAAAATCTGTCTTTAAAAATAATACATTTTACAAATGACATTTAATATGATTAGAGTATAGGAATCCATATATATATAAGAGATATTATTTTTGTATTAATGGGTTTTATTTTTCTATACAGTCCTCAAACCTGGAAGATATGTTTTGTTCCTAACCAATCCATTCTCTAAGTGAAGTGAAGCCTGGCTGCTGGTCTTCCTTTGGGAAATACACAGTGAAATAACTAACATAAAAACAAAACTTGAATCTAAAAAAAGTTTCAATATCATTTTAATTTATTATTATTAAGATAATTATTTAAAATGTTTATATTTTTAAAAAATGGATAAAAAACATCTGATAATGGAAATCAATACCATAAAGATAGCAAGTTTTTTATCTTTAAGTGCTAATAAAATTTCTGAATTTTCCATTTAAATATTGACATTATATCACAGGGAAAAGAAAAAAAACTACTTGAGTGTTTCTACTGACCCCCCAGAGATCTGCTTATGAGTGCATGGGGATTACAGTGGACCTTCATCTCCTGTTTAAAACAGACTTTAGAGTATGACAGATAAAAGGTACTTTTTTTCTTTATTTTACATCACATGAAAACACACAATTAATGATGATGATGAAGAATGTACACATGTTTTTCATAAGTGTGTACAAATTGTTCAATATAATGTCTATAATGAATCCAATTTCCTTGGGCTAGTCCACACCCAATCTTGTAAGGAAAAGCATAAGACTGGTAAGGTAAACTTTCCCCCATTTCTTGTAAACAGGCTTGAAACCATTGCTCTCTGTTTTGTGGGGTATCCTGATAAGTGGAAATTCTTTTAGGTCGGTGACTTGCTTTTCCATAATCCCATTGAGCTAATAAACAAATGACCACAGGGGTTTGTGAGGGAAACACCTTAATAGTGCCTGGAATTCCTCTATCTTCTTCTACAGCTAAATTTCTTTAAAATTCCTGGTGCTCTGATCACAGTAATGACACATATATCTTTCTATCTCGTGCCAATAGATCAATCTCCACACAAAAATCATGATTGCTAAATAATAAGTGCAGGGTACTCCCAGCTCCGCTTTATATACCTGCTGTGGGCCGTGTGCACCTTTTACCTGCCTTTTTATACCTGTTGCATCATCTTTTTTATACCCGTTGCATCATCTTTTTATACCTGTTGCATCATCTATAAGGGCCGTGTGCAAACCAGAAGTCTCTGTCGAGACTGAAGCTCTACTGGTTTGAACTTAAAGCAAAGGAAGAGAAAAGTACTTAAGCAGCTGGGATATGAAACTTTACAACAGCAATAAATAGAATAATGATCGTTGATAAAGTCTCTTTATGTATCTTAGTGTAGTCTACTTGTGTGCCAAGTTATATTGAAATCAGACCAAAACTGTAGCCAGTAGCATTTTGAAACAATTTTACAGAAATTTCTATTTTTAGTAACCATGGCAACACTGCTCATTGAAATCAAAAACCAATATACAGAATTATATATCTTAGTGTATTCTACTGGTGTGCCAAGTTATATTGAAATCAGACCAAAACTGTAGGAGGAGTAGCATTTTGAAACAATTTCACAGAAATTTCTATTTTTAGTAACCACGGCAACACCGTTCGTGATATCAAAAACCAATACACAGATTTATGTATCTTGGTGTAGTCTACTTGTGTGCCAAGTTATACTGAAATCAGACCAAAACTGTAGGAGGAGTAGCATTTTGAAAGAATTTCACAGAAATTTCTATTTTTAGTAACCACGGCAACACTGTTCATCGAAATCAAAAACCGATATACAGAATTATGTATTCTACTTGTGTGCCAAGTAATACTGAAATCAGACCAAAACTGTAGGAGGAGTAGCATTTTGAAAGAATTTCACAGAAATTTCTATTTTTAGTAACCACGGCAACACCGTTCATCGAAATCAAAAACCGATATACAGGATTATGTATCTTAGTGTAGTCTACTTGTGTGCTAAGTAATACTGAAATCAGACCAAAACTGTAGGAGGAGTAGCATTTTGAAACAATTTTACAGAAATTTCTATTTTTAGTAACCACGGCAACACCGTTCGTTGATATCAAAAACCAATAAACAGATTTATGTATCTTGGTGTAGTCTACTTGTGTGCCAAGTTATACTGAAATCAGACCAAAACTGTAGGAGGAGTAGCATTTTGAAAGAATTTCACAGAAATTTCTATTTTTAGTAACCACGGCAACACCGTTCATCGAAATCAAAAACCGATACACAGAATTATGTATCTAAGTGTATTCTACTTGTGTGCCAAGTAATACTGAAATAGACCAAAACTGTAGGAGGAGTAGCATTTTGAAAGAATTTCACAGAAAGAACAAAATCCACTTCTTATTATATTTGGCCCTCAGAATTTCCCCAAATTTAAGTTTCAACTGAATCAAAACTTTATAGTGGAAATAAATGTTGGGTATGTGCTTTCTTAAAATAAAGACCAAACTTTTTAGAATGTGTCCCGTTTAACTATTTTATGGTGGTCAAAACATGCATGGAATGCGTATTTCCGGAAAAATCGTTAAAAATCAACTACTTAAAAGCAATTTTCAATAGGTCCGCATCATAACACCACTTTCAAATTTTCTCAGTTGAAACATTGATTTAAAAGCATTCTTTATGCAAAAAATTACGATGGTGTTATTTTGCGGACTATGTTTATTTTTTAAAAATGTGTTCATTTTTACACCACCAAAACCCATGAAGGAGACAGAATGTTGCTATAATACGTTTTATAACTCGCCAAGTATCGCTGAAATATCGTAATTTTATAGGATGAAGTCTTCACATCAATATTATGAACATCAAGTAATGTTATTTCATATATTTAGTTGCAATGCTTTTGTCTATAAAGTCTATTGATAAAATAAGAAAAGAAATACATATACGTCATTTCTAAAAATAATGACGTCACAATGGGGTGTAATACTTTTGATAAAATATAGATCTATAACGTTAGTCCTTTGTGCAATATAATCCGAAGCATAAGAAATACAACGTATATACTTATCGTGATAACAAAATGTAATAGGATAGACAATTTTAAGATACTTTTAATTGTCAAGAATCACAAAGTTTGCATGTGTTCCAACAAAGCATTGCCTATTTGGCGTGCATCTGCAAAACTTAAATCCATATTTTGACACGCTTTTTAAATATTTGCTAAGAAATTACAGGTATTTATCGAAAATTACCAGCGTATTGCAGTGGTTAGAGCATTATGCTCTAGAGTTGCGAAGTAAGGAATTGATCCTTACGTCGCGGGTTCGAATCCATTGTGGATCGTTGAGACAGGTTCTTCAGCTCGAACGAGATCGTATAAACCGAGATGCTGGCACGAAAAAAAAAATACCTCACTGCTCAATGACCCAATCGTAACTACTCGGCCATTTCCGTAACCACAAATAACTTTTTATCAGATACGGAAAAGGGCGAGTGTGATCCGATTGCTCAATGACCCTGTCTAAGTGCCGAGCATAAGACAAAATTTGCAGCTCTCCACCGGCTAGTAGTGGTGTCTCCATATGAGTGAAATATTCTCCAAAAGGACATTAAACTACAAGTTTACAATCAATCAACCAATCAATCAATCGATTGTATCTATAGGTACATGTACTTGTAATGAGATATCTGTGTAAAAGTGTAAAGTTTCGAAAGGGCTCGTATATATCCTTAACTTGTATTATATTCTCAGTTTACGTTAATTATATATTCTTTCTTGTCAAAAAATTTTTAATTCATTCATTCTACCCTCTACCTTCTAAATAAATGGTGAAGTTTTACTTGATGTTTTATTTTAACGATAAACATAATGATACTCTTCCAACCTCAACTTTTTACTTCTCTCTCTCGCTCTATCTCTCTTAACTTTTTTGTTATGTAAAAAAAATATACGCATAATTATCAATGAACTGAATGTTCAGCTATATTTTGCTTATCAATGATTATTAGTGCTTCGGACTTAAACAAGTGTTTTTATGACAAAGTGAGTTAAATATTTCAAATAATGTTATTGTTCTCACCTCATGGTATATGTCCGCCATAGAACATGTAAACTATATCAATTTTATTATATATCTGAAATGACCCCCCCCTCCCCTTAAAAATACATTTTAGTGGTCTGTCTTCCGAGGGGGCTGCATCTTGTTCAAGTCTTTTGAATTAATTTTGAAACGCGCCCAACTGATAAAGCATACAACCAAAAATGATGAGGGCGGGGGGGGGGGGGTGCAACGTTCAAGAATACCTTGTAAAATACACTGTGTAAAAGATATATAGGAAGGAAATAGGTTCAAAGTTTGTTTTGTTTTATGTTTTTAATCTGCTCCATGGAAGTTGCTGTTGCACATTATACGAAATAATGAATAACTGTCAGATTTTTTTCAATTTATGACAATGATCAATCGATTGGCTTGCGTGATAATTTTATGCATAATCGCCTACGGTTATTCCTTAAATAAACCGTGTGGTACATGTACCTTTCTCTCCTTGTTTACTACAGGGTGAATTAATGTACAAATATTTAGCTCATCTATGTACCAACCGATATACCTACACATCTCATTTTTTTGGTGAAATTTCACCTCTCGTATACAACGTCATGAAGAAGAACGATAACACAAAACCTTGACATTGTGAAAATGTGAAGGTTATATGTAACACGTGTAAATCATCGTTGGAAATTCGGTCTGTTCAATACGCGTATCACGTAGAAAATAGTAACATATCTGCATGTATTAGAACAAAACTCTACATTTTTTTTCAGAAAACCTGACATAATTATGATAACATGAATTTACTTCGAATTCGCTGTTGGAACATTGTTTGTAAAAATCAAATAAGAAAGACAAGAAGGCCAAAAGCCGGCGAGCCACACCGACATGCACACTAACTGCAGAATTGAATGTAGTTTTATGGTGACGGTGGTCAATTCCATTTTTTCCCCAGACCAGTGAGCATAGGTCTTCAGCTACATACACACTAAATCATTTTCTATAACAACGGCAATTATAATCATTTTAGTCGTTTACAAATTTGGTCAGGCACGTAGCATCGTTTTTGAAAGTGGGGGGGGGGGGGACCAGAGAAAAAATATATTTTACTTACCTGAAAAATTTGACAAGCAAAAAAAAACGGAAAATTAAAAGTTGCCCAAACTCGAAAATCCTATTCCATAGGGGGTGGGGGTGGGGGTGGGGGGTAGTGGTCAACTTTTTCAAAGCAAAATTACTTTCACTTCCATTTTTTTCCCTACACTTCCTTGATATCACTATACTATGTTACAAAGTGGGGGGGGGGACAACCATCCTTTTAATGAACATTTTCTATAGTAAAGGTAATGTTGGGGAAAAAGTGCCCCCCCCCTGTTGCTACGTCCCGTTGGTTATTACGACCGTCTTTAGAACTTCAGCGCTGAATCGCAGCGATAAACTACTGCATACGGAACGCATTTTGCCCAAGAATACTGTCAATAAATTTTTCTTATACCTTTTATTATTTATTTACATGCATGTATCTTGTACTGCCTTCCGTGATGTAAACTTCATTCTGTCACAGTTTATCACCAACGAATGCGACATTAAGATCCGCCTATTATGTGACGTAAGCGGTCTAACATTTCATCGACAGGTCCAACATCTCACTCTGCAGTCAAAAATCGATTTTTTTATTCACACTCAGTAAAACATTAGATATGTAAGATTTTTTTCATATAGATTTGTACTGAACAAATTCTTACAAATATAAAGGTATAACAACATAATTATTTTCTTTCAACTTTTTAACTATACGATATACGGCTTATATTTTTGAATAAATCTTATAAAAATGTTTTAATAAACATTGGTATAACCAAGCATTACAAATAACGACTTATTTTTATTATGGTAGGGGAAACACATTTTTAAATGTGATCATTTGTCATCTAATAATCAATGTCATTTATTGATGTGTTGTCAAATTCACAATTTCTCAGTTCTTCTGACCGTAAACTAATATAATCTTACTGGAAAATATAACCCTGGAAAAAAGGACGGTGTGGGTTTTTTTTGGTCAAAAAATTACATATCCTTTAGAAATATCAAAATTCGCCGAAAGGAGCAAGACAAAATTAGTCCAGATAACGATTTTTATTTATTTTTTTTTTAATCAAAACAACAAATGGTTAAGGTAGAGTAGAGATAATTTTGTGCTGAATCGCTGTGCGAGTGTCCAAAGTCAGTTATATGTTGTTGAAAAGTAAAATTACTCGCAACGGTAGAAATTGAAATTCAACGAGCAAAATAATTGACTGAGGATCATTCTTCTTCATCGTTGCTCAATCTTCAATGTTGTGTTTTGAAATCAGTTGTTTATAAAATTTTAAACTCATATTAACAAGAACAGTTTCAATAAAAATTTATCAATACGATGATATCTCGTTATTTTAAGAAAAGTGTATTGAGGCAGAAGGAGAAAAGATAGAGAAGCAATGACGTTGCCATTAAGCAATTTAAAGGGCGACATATAGAGCAGGGTCATCCACTAACGATGAAATAGTAAAATGTTTAAAGAATCAAGTTGATTTTTTCAACATTTACAAGTACAGTTTTTTTAATATTTAAAGTTCTTTAAAATATTGTAGCGGTATGAATATCATGGCATCAGTCCGCGAACACATGAAAACTCTCCAAATGCACAACTTTTCTCTAAATACGATTTTTTTTACAAATCAAATCCAAACATACCAATTGATTAATAGATTTGCTATTAATTATGGAAAATGAAATCTAGTAATTCGTATGCTATATCAATGTTGAACAAAAAATATCGCGTTACGTTTGTGAATGAAATTCATTAAACGTTCAAAATGAAAAATGCATGCTAGCTGGACTTATTTTGAAATATCCTGTATCCCGATCTCTGTTTATGACGTCGCATAAATCAACGTCAAAATATCGCAACGTTAACGTAAACAATGCTACCTTTACAGCTATGTAAAACATAAATAAAGCTCTGTACAGGTATATATTGATAATTTCATAAAAATATACACTCTTTAGAAGAACTTAGAGGAATATTATTAATTTTGACACGGGGCCGAATTTTGCGACAAGTGAACCAGGTTCTTTCTATTTTTAGTAACCACGGCAACACCGTTCATCGAAATCAAAAACCGATATACAGGATTATGTATCTTAGTGTAGTCTACTTGTGTGCTAAGTAATACTGAAATCAGACCAAAACTGTAGGAGGAGTAGCATTTTGAAAGAATTTCACAGAAATTTCTATTTTTAGTAACCACAGCAACACCGTTCATCGAAATCAAAAACCGATACACAGAAATATGTATCTTAGTGTATTCTACTAGTGTGCTAAGTTATATTGAAATTAGACCAAAACTGTAAGAGGAGTAGCATTTTGAAAAATTGTTTACAGACAGACGGATAGACAGACGGACAGACGGACGGACGCCGGACGCATTACTATCGCATAAGCTCTTCTGGTCTCTGACCAGTAGAGCTAAAAATTAGGGGGCGTGTGCATCAATACGTTTTACCTACGTTTTTTATGCTGACTACACAGGTAATACTTGGGCAGGATTCAAATCCGTGATTGTGACGTCATCATGACAAAGCTAGTGTATAGAGAGCGCTCTGTTGTGTGTATAAAGAGTGTTTAGTTATGTGTATATAGGGGAAAAAAATAACAACACTAAATTTTTTTTTTTATTTTTTATTCATAACAACATCAAGAACAAGAACATCATAATACTAGTAACAAACATTCAAAACTTCTGTTCAGTTCTTTTTGTATGGGAAAAGGTCTCCTCATGTACAAATAGTCTGTTTCACAAGTACAGTCTATGATATCGTATCCTTTTACGATCACTTCTATCAAATAGTCTTCTATACAATCTTTGTATATTTTCATCCATTTCCCATGAATCAAAGTCTTCTCGGGTCCCGTGTTCGGTGAGCCAAGACATAATTACCTTTCATTTGAATTCTCCATCTTTAGTTGATCTGGGTCCTATTAAGACCATATGTTTGCTTTTTGGCGGTCCGGTAACTTGAATCTCTTATACAGGTAGATTTCATTGAGACCTGTTTGTCCTGGATTCTTATCAAAGAAATCTTGAAAAATGTCTCTTTTTTTTTCACCCATTCTCCTTTGTGATTAGAACCTTAGGTTCAACTATTTTCCAACGATACTCTGAGTTTAAAAAATTCCATTATGTGCTCTGTCCCTCACTCGATCAGAAATGATCCTCTTAGGCTTTGGGTGTCTCATTTTTAGATAGAGGGGTGTATCTATTTTTAGATTCCGGGACTAACTTGGTGAATTCGTCTTCTTGACCGTGGGGTTTGATGATCATAGTAGGACTAGGCATATATAACCACGGAAAAACTCCACAGACCATCCAATATTCGCGATTAGGATCGTGTAAAGCTAACATGACCACACTCGTGATATGAGGGAAATACAAATGAATAATTGTGCAAAATACACAATTTCTTCTCGGGGAAATTTCTCTCCACAAAATTTCCAATGGGTGTTACTGGATGAGATCCGTTTGAGGAATCCATGAATCAAACTGGGGGATATCCTTTCCACCGGACTTTGACTTCTTGAATGATTTTCTTCCCACTCGTCGCTTTTTATCCCCAAGATTTCCTCCACTTCGTACAGTGTTTTTTTAATGATCTGTTGTAATTCTTTCCCCTAAAAAGTCCCTTCTAATTCCCCCTGGTTATAATCTTGTACTCGATACAGGTAAGGAACCACCTGGGTCGTTGAGCAATGGTAAATACACTGCTTGAAAAAACACCTTTACAAAACTTTACTTGCAAAGTAAATTTCATTAAAGGTCTCCAAAAAGCAAGGTCATCTTTGTATAAACTTTACAAAAAGTAAAGGTGAAAAGGTAACCTTTACTTACACAAAAGATAATTAAATATAACCTTTCACCTTTAATGCCATATTAAAGTTCATTAAATATACATATTTTATAAAAGTCTTATTTAAATGCTGACTATTGTTTAATACACCTATACTTTGGATTTTCACAGTTAGTTTAAAGAATCTAATCTAGTAGTACCCAGAATTTTAAGACAAATGTCAAAGATATCTTTTTTTAAATTTTCTTGTATCCATTTCCAGTTGAAATTAGTATTAGAAATGGGATTACAAATCAAACACTAAATATATTATTTGACAGACTACACCTCAAATAATAAACAACTATGCTGTAAGCCAGGTTAGCTTAGTTGGAGCAGCTGGCATTTATTTTGATACATGTAACAATATATAAATATTTAACATACATTACATTGAATGTGAAACAATAAAGCACTGCAAAATTTTTTAAAATATTTTACTTGTAATAAATTATACCCCCATCACAGACATTAAAACCAGGCAAAAACCATAATGGTTAACTATGGA
>NW_026925473.1:0-26461 GCF_032062105.1 Saccostrea cuccullata | reverse complement strand
CTAAATCTACAGTTTTATTTCACAATGCAATGAAATTATAAGGAATCACTGTCTAGTTAATATAGCATGCCTGGGACATCAACAATAGTGGGAATTCTACCACGATAATTCAAAACATGAAAGGAAGCCGCCGGACATTATTCTCCAATAGATCACGAACGTCATCAAAAAATTATCAGATCAGAAACATGTATCAAATTAAAAAAATTCAAATGCATGTTTGGCTGTTGAATGAAATACTTGTTGAGACCGCATCGATATGTCGTCTTTATAAGAAATAAACATTGTAAATTTCATAAAGTTGCTGATGAAGACGGTTTTTATAGCTAAGCGGGGCTATTCCACAGACCTCCCTACACATTAAACAACGTGATTTTAGCAGTAAAACAGGAACATGATTTTGTTATTGTATATTCGTTTTAACTGATCAATACATATAACGAACAAATTTGTTATTTAAAAAAGGTTATTTTCAATGTAACGAAAGCTCAGATCGTCTGCATTCCTAACACAGGTAAGCAAACAATCTGTACCTCTGGTGTTAAATAAAACAGCGTAATCGAGACATGGTGACCTAATTCGTTTCTCTATAGAGGAAACGATCAGCCGTATTTTTCGGTCTTGGTAGAATTGAAATAATGTCCTTGTTGTCGTGAATGATGCAGAATAACCTCCTTGTTCTCGAAATGTTGTTTGAAATATAAAAGCCTCGGCTAACGCCTCGGCTTTTATCTTTCAAACAACATTTTTCGACCTCGAAGGTTATTCTGCAACATTCACGAAAACGCGGACTTTATTTCTTAAACATACTTCGTCCGTCATGCAGATTATCCCACGTTCCCCACAGTCGTTAATGCCCTGGCATACTATACTAACTAAGACAGTGATCCTTAAATGCATAGATGATATCCGGTTAAATACATTGTATATACACGTGATTTAATCGGTCAATAGAAGGATAATACTTTTATTTATAATAACAAAGTTTATACTAGAATGTTGAGAATTATAAAGAGTATACGTTGTTAAAAATAATCTATTGATAAATGGAATATAAAGAGGTCGAATACACAATGAAATTTCAAACAAGGAGGATTTTGACATGTTAAATTTCTTCCTGTTTATTTGAAGTCCATTTGAATTATAACCCTGAATATGTCGAACCCCCGGACGGCTCGAAGCCGATCTATGGTCCCATCAGCTTCGAGATAACGAAGCTTAACTGTTCATGCATTTTTCTTTTCTATTTAAATACAGAGGCGTTGATTTAATTTATTTAGTGAATAAGTACCATAAGTGTCAATAAAATTTAACATTACAATATCGACGCCGCTCATCATATTGTAACTGGCTTCACAAAAAATGACTTTAGGGCCACTATTAAGAGACTGGTTGTTGATCTTTAAAGGTCATTAAAGGTCGGTGTCAGGTCATTTCTCTCTAAAAAATTTTCTCTCCCAGGTTATTTCTCTCTCCTACCATTTCACGGTAGGTCATTTCACGGTAGGTCATTTCTCTCTCCTTCCTGGGTCATTTCACCCCATTTTTAATCTGGTCTTATTTAATAATTTACATTTCCATTCTTGTGTTAATATAACTTTTGTCTCGTAAAATAAATTAATTTTATCAATTTATGACCAATAAAATTCGAACGAGAAAATGTATCGGGATTTATTTACAGTGGAAAATTTTTAATTTTTGATATTAATGAAAATAAATTGATACCATTGTCCAGCCCTTGCTACGTGGAGGCCTCCTCTGTTAAGGGTTATAATTTTGAAAGAAAAATTTTAACTCAATTATAATAAATTAATTTGTTAAAATAATTAATTTTTACCATAGCCGTTGATGAAGTTTTGTCTATAATCTGAATTTTATATAGATACTGATCAAACTCGAATCTTAGAAAAATAATACAAAATAATGTTGCTTTTATTGATTGAATTTGTTTGGCGATACAAATACGTAGGAATATAAAATAAAACAGTTTTAAATTATAATATGTCAATTTTTATCTTAAGAGAAAAAAAGGAGAAAATAGACATGACATAGAATAATAGCTGCAGAACATGGCTCTCCGAAAAGAAATATATTGACAGACCGGTTTAATACATTTTCTTTCTTTTCTGCAGCTAAAAAAAGATAATTTTTAGAAAACAAAGGATACTTCAAAAAATATAATATGAAACCAGATACACATGTAAAAGTATGTAAATATTTACCAATATTTATTTTGATAATTGTATATTATAAAACTATAAATAATAAGAACGCGAAGAAAATAATGACGTAAAAATGCTATCAATATGAAAAAACCTAAAATGCAATATTTTCAAGGTATACAAGATTAACAAAGTAGCCAAACAACATGAATTAACGGGAATGTAAACGGAAAAAAATATCTCTTAAAAATGAATTATAAGACATCGAAAAGGAACTTACTCGGTGTGGCAATAGACACCTCCACAACTTCGCCGGAAATGGCTAGTAAATTTTAATAGGTTTAAAGTACTAGTATATTGCACCATTAAAACGATTCTTACATGTATGAATCTAATGTAAGAAAAATTATTTACCCCCCCCCCCCCTTTAATATAATGCAATTTGCTGTGTTTACCACAATATTTTATAAAATAGAGAATACATTATCAGGACTGTATAAAATTTTGTTCAGGACTTGTAATCTTGATAATCTCAGTAGATGTCAAATACTCTACTGTCTCTAAAAGTTTACATATTCTTGGATTCAATTTAAAAAAATCATCTCATTTTTATACGTATTTTATCCATGGCATTCAGTTTCAATTGTAATACTAGAGATCATAACTTTTAAGCACAAACAAAAATATTCCAACTATAACATAAACTTGAACTAGCTTTTTGAAAGGGGAAAGACGTATGACTCGATCTCATGTTAGCGAAAATGATCTTTCGACTGTTCAATACTTTCGTTTTATTATCAAGGAGACATTTATGAGGTCTTTTACATGTATGCACATACATATTTACGCAAGAGAAAATAATGCAGAAAAATGTTTGTAACAATCGGGACATTTTAAATTGAAAATCCATGCATCAGTACATTAATTCTTATAATAAACTTGTTAATGTTGGGGGGGGGGGGGGGGGGGGGGGAGGAGGGAGGTCTGCCACTGTTGCACAGAGAAAACATATGTAATTTGGGGAAAAAATGAAATCTAAAAAGTTAAAATTTACTTGATTGTGAAAATGCATACATTTAGGATTAGTCATTTTGCCTTAAATTGTGATCGCTAGGAAGTATTACAGTAAATGCAAATGAGTTTTTTTATTCAATGTAATAAAAAGTGGGAACAAATTCTTATTTAAAAAATAATTTGACTGAACTCATCTTTGTACAAGTTGACATTTTTTTGTCTAAAGACAAGGAGATGTTGTGTTGTCAATCTGTGAAATCAACAATTTACGGATAAACATATGCACCCAGCATGATGATAAAAAATCACCTTGTAGGGTACCATAAAACCGCAAGACAGCAATTACGAATTCTAACAATTATTTATTTATTCCTGATAAAGAACATAAACGACAGATGACAGGACAATAAACAAATTCACTGTAGGTCTAATTGATAATGAATTTAATTGTTAAAGAAAGAAGATTAAAATAAAATATTTCTATTATCGCATTTAAAGTTATTCTATATTCCATTATAGCTGCAGAACTGTAGCTCTTCGAATTCGATTTAATTTATTTATTATTTTTTTTTTGACAGACCGCACTGTCAAGACAGTAAGTCTTAGTTATAGAATTAGTGAATAAAAATAAATAATCATGTGCCTCTGTCCTTTTGAAAAGCTAGTTCAAGATTTTATAAATTGATTAATTAATACAAAAAAACAATAGATAAAGGAATGAATTAAATTATAAAAGAATTCTAAAAAAATAATCATTTAAATAAATGAGTGAATGCATAAATGTTTAAATTATGAATAAAATAAACAATAAATGTGTGAAGTCATAAATAAATAAAAAATACATCTGTGAATTAATAAATAAATAAATAAGATGAAATGAAATAAATAAAGTTAGCGTTAAATTCAGCGTTGGAATTAACAAAACTTAATAAAATTAAACTTTTTACACTATAATTTTTGTGTTGGAGTGAAATGACCTAGGTTGTGGAGAGAAATGACCTGGGTAATGGAGGGAAATGACCCAGGAGAGAGATGACCTGGGCGGAAATGACCTAGGCGGAGCAGGTACTGGGGAGAAATGACCCGGATTCTTAAAGGTCATGAGATCCTTTTCGTATTTGACCTCGCCACAAAATAAAGATACATGTACGCATAAGGTATATACCATCACTCCACTGGACAAAAGTGTCACACAATGCATATGCAAATCAAATATACTACTGATCACTACAGTAAGGCCTTCATCCTATCAACTATCAAACTAACATTGAAAGATTCCACGTGAGGGCAGGGAATGCCCCCCCCCCCCCCCCCCGGCCTGTTACTAGTATTTGGTTCCTATCTTCAATGAAAAGGATGCAGTGAAGGTTAGAGATACTAGTAGGGAAACATCTTTCTGACATAGTGCTTGCAAATGTATTATTCAAAATAATACTAATTTGTCTCTTTTTTAGTTTGTAAATTGTGTTTCTTATCTTGCGAGCTGTGTATTTCTCTATATACGGTTTACTGTATTTGGTCCGTCTCGGTACGTAAGAAAAATTTAATTTTTTCTTATAGAATAATATTTTGATATAATTGACGGGAAAATCCTATGTGTTTGAAAATTAAAAGTAATCTTACTGTTTTCCCATTAATAATGGGGCTCCATACATGCACTTAGGTGTCTCTGGTTGAAACTCTAAGAATCAGGTTGAGGTAAAGCCTTATTTTGTATTTTAGAAGGTCTTGTTGTGTACAATGCACATGGTAAGTATTATAAAATTTAAAAAAAAACACACTTATATACACAGAACGAAATAAATGATGTCGTTGTCCTTGCGCTTTAAACCAAAAGACAA
Organism: Saccostrea cuccullata; assembly: GCF_032062105.1. Classification (NCBI taxonomy): domain Eukaryota; kingdom Metazoa; phylum Mollusca; class Bivalvia; order Ostreida; family Ostreidae; genus Saccostrea; species Saccostrea cuccullata. The sequence continues at coordinate 21,444 of NW_026925473.1, read as the reverse complement.
GGCCACCACAAGGAAGAGTATCCCCTCGAAAAGAGAACTGTATTCGATAATGATCCCACGATGCAAATTACCTCACTCACCCATATGCGTCAGAACCGGGGTGGGGGCTAGGGGGGCTCAGCCCCCCCCTCCCACACACACACACACTTTTTTGAAAGGTTGACATAAAATAAGCATTGAAAATTGCATGGGGTTTATTATTTTTTTAGTTTACTTTTATTCGTTGGTTTAGCCCCAAACCCCACTTTCGATTAGCCATCCCACTTTCAATTTGCTTCCGACGCCCATTCACCCACAAACGAACACGCCCAACTGCGTAACGTGGGGACAATGTCAGATTGATTTACTGAATGAAAAAATATAACTTCTGACTTTGAAAATTTATGAAACAATTTTTAAGCTGGAAAATGAGTTGATATACTGAACTCAACAAATGCTGCTAACAAATAATTTTGAATTAAACGATTTATTGATCTCTCTAATTCATCGATCAATTGAGGACTTCGTTTATTATCTTACAAATATGTTTTTTAAAGGAGAAATGAACTAGAGTACTATTTTTTAAAAGAGAGAAACGATTCAACTAAAGACAAGAACTATTTTATTTAAATTGTGGAAATGTTGGATCGGGAAAAAATGGGAAGGAAGGAGTAGATGGGTTTAAATTCACTATCTATGATGACTTGTTACCTTTAAATTATTTTAATTAAATAATAAACGAAACTTAATGCACACTTCCTATCCCGCTGAAAAATGTCATTGTATCATAGAATATAAACATGATAAAGGTCTCGTTATAGTTGGAAATAATGCAGAAAAACTCAACAGCGTTTATCTGTCATCCTTGATATATTCCCCTTTTATTTTACTTTTATTACATAAATATAAATGAACTTAATCAATTTCCAGTCCGTTCCTAGATTCGATATAGAAACCGTTGCATGTTTGTGGACAACATTGGAATCGGGCTCGATGTTCAATGTAACGAGTTTCGTAAATATTGTGACGTCATTTATTCAGTGTTAAAAATTTATTCAGCGATTTTAAACAGACTATACATCAAAATACCACATGTCTGTGTAAAACTGTATCCACGAATAAGTAGAGGATTAGGAGAAAAATGTTCAAAAACATCAAGAATGATATAATTGTTAAACCCAACAGTAAAGCCAGAGGAGTTCTGATGACGTTCCCCATAAGAATGAGTGATAAAAAACATTCCCCATAATTTTTGATTACATACTGAGACGACAGATACGTAATTTTTAGGATTATAAAGGAGAGTCTATAGTAATATAGTTATTTTCCATAAAAATTGCCTATTATTTTATTAAAATTGTCATACGGAAGCACTTTCCCCACAATGTATTCCATGCGCCCAATTCCTCACAAGTCGGTTATGTCGGGTAAGAGAGAGAGAGAGAGAGAGAGAGAGAGAGAGGGGGGGGGGTATAGAGAGATGTAAACAGGCTCGGTCGCTATCACTTTCTGTGTCTTCGGTCAATATCAATTGCCATGAGTCCTTATAACCACATATCGACCTACACTGAAGTCCATAATTGTATAATATATTCCATTGCTAAGGCGATTCTGTGTAAACTAATGAAAAAATTAAAACATTTATAAAGGTTTGTTGACTTGTTGCATGAAAACACCTGTAATTAAAAAAATATTAATACAACGTTTTTTAAAAATAGATCTTACATGTTTTAGTGCATTATTTAAAATACGTATTAAAAATAATATTTTTATATATGTGCTGCAGTTGGCAAATTTATGGACTTTGCCTATTATCCATCCATTAGCAATTTGTCATCTTTAACAGAACTTGCTTGCGGTATTTGTACACTCTCCCTATTTAAATCAAAATTTTTAGCATCCTTCTTCATACATATAGATATTTAATGTGCTTATAACAAAATTTATTTTAAAAGGATATTAGATGAATAAAGTAAACAGTGAAATTATAAAAAATAAAAATACATATTTCGTAGACAATTTTTGCGATGAAATAATGATTCTTCATACAAGAAATGGAAAAGTAAAGTGTTTCAGAGACTGTAGACGTTTTGCTTGTATATTTGGAATAAAAAAATGCTTTACAACTGAGTAAAAAGTAAGCAAAATTCACGTAAATTCGTATTTTCATCAATTTCGACTTTTTTTCAAACTTTCTTACATTACATTATCACTTACATTATGTTTGACATCACTTAAATTCAATGCCTAATTTATAAGAATAATGAGTTTTATTATATAGTCTATTTATAGTCCCTATATAATCTATACAAACGCAACCAATTCATAACACTACATATTCACCGGATTTGAGACCGTATTCTCCGGAGGGTCAACGGCATTGTGACGTCACAATCAAAATATCAAACAACGTTGTAAACGATGGTTGCAACGGCCGCAGCGAGCTACGTATCTGTGCAGGAAAACAATTATTCAAACCTATTTCAGGATCATTTTTTAACATCTGGATGTCTTACACATAGCGAAACTTGAAAAGGAAAACACCGAGGCTACAAACAGTAATCTGGAGATTTTTTTTATTTTCAACGATTGGAGATCGCAAATGAAAATGGTGTCGTCTTACAGCCTTCAATGTTTTATCTATTCAAATCCCGACTTATTAATAAAACAATTATGGACTCTTTTTGTGTTGAATATGGTTTGTTATTCACCAGAAAAATATCCATATTGACCTCGGCTTCGCCTCGGTCAATATGAATATTGTTCTGGTGAATAACAAACCATATTCAACACCAAAAGAGTCCATAATTGTATAATATTCCTTTCTTATTTAAACGTATTGCGCTTTTTTGTACAGATTCAATCAAGTCAAAAGAGGCATAAGATCATGTGGAATTTGGTCATTTATGTAATTAATAGTGCTTATAAAATAGCTCATGGGCTGACGACTGTATTTAAACACCGACTAACGGACATCCAGGGATATTTCTACCTTTATTCAACGTACTATTTTTTTTACAGAGTTTATGTAAACAACAAACAATTTTCAAAGGGTAACAAAGTTAGATATTTTATAAAATTGCTTCAATTATGATGGCATTATTTGGTAATGGGTTTTTTTTTATTGCAATAAAACTCTTGCTCAATGTTTTTTTTTTAATTTAAAAAGAATGTTTAACAACTTAAAAAATCGACATTTGTCTTTTTATGCTAGTGACCTTCCTGTGACATTGTTTATCAAATTATTTAGAATCATTACCAATTTTATAAGGATGAAAAGAAATACCTTTTTTTTTAGAAGTATTGAATTTTTATAAGATCCATCAAAACAAGGGGTCAGAAAAGGACTTCAGTCTATCTTTAAGGCATTAAATAAAGCTGTACATGTACATGTAACACTGCATTCTTTAAACACAGTCAAGATTTCTTTGAACAGAGTCAAGAATTTTTTCAACACAGTAAAGATTTCTTTTCATCTTTTACTTTTTGTTTCATGGTCCATAGCTAGTTGTTGAAATGCTCAATATCATAAAAATATATTTCGACAAAAAACGTTCAATATTTTATTTAAAGTATGATGCAATAAAAATTACATAATATTACGAGGGGCATTTCAAAAGTTCTGGCAACTGTTTAATAAAATGTAATTAAACCGTTTTACGGAAAATATTGACTTTGATACCACTGGAAAGATCAGAAAAATATACACATATTGTGACGTTATTCCATAATTTTTATGACGTAATAACTCCGAAAATGACGTCACAATATAGAATGTTTAGCATACTGAAAAGATGCGTTTTTAGCCATATGAGATGATCGTAAAAGTGCTGCCAAAGGCTTATTTGAAAAAAAAAATATTTTAAAGAATTTTTTTATATGCAAAGAAGAAGAGTAGGACTATGATACTGTTTATCAGCAATTCCATGAAATATTGTATGGTTTGTTTACGAGCAAGGTTTATGTCCGCTTATGCTATCATCGACATGCATGCATGATTTTTATTTACATGTTACGGCTGGATATTCGGTCTTTTACATTGCTCTCCATTGCTTGAAATAAAACATGTCCTGTATTAAACTGAAGTATATAAATGCAGTTTTCATTCAATTTATTTTGAGTTATATGACTCTTATCGTTTACGAATAAAATGTACTAAATCTTGCCCCTGACTTGATTCTGTGCGAATTTTTTTCATATTAATTGAACTTCGGCGCCCCAAAACTCACCACTGATATTGACTTTTGAATCCAAAATAGGATTATAAGTTACATAGACATGTAAAATATTACGTATTTTCCAGGCATTAAAATTTGCGAATATGTGGAGGTACAGTGGGTCTACAACTGCATCGCCGCCATTTTGGATTTTACGAGAAAATATAAAGCACACTAAACTTAACTTCTCTTGAGGCTTCATCGATCCCACAAATCTGGTTAAAACACCCGACGAATTTATGCCATCAAATTTTGTAACACGATCGTCTACTTCTCTTCGATTGTCAACTTTGTCTTTTTCTCACAGTTAGGTATATTTAACGCAATAGTTTGAGCGAGATTCGACAAAAACATGCTTAGTTTGACACTCGCTAAAACCATTTTAGAACAAGGAGATCTCCGAAATAAAACATTATATGATAGATTGTAGTCTATGTTAACATTTCACCAACTGGCATTTGTGTCCGTTGGCTTGCGTCCGAGTAATGAGCAAAAGTTGTCTTGAAAATTTTAATTTGATCAAATTGTTCTTTTGTTACATCATTTTTTATAGTCAGTATGCTAAACATTAAATATTGTGACGTCATTTTCAGAGTTTTTACGTCATAAAAATTATATAATAACGTCACAATATGTGTATATTTTTCTGATCTTTCCAATGATATCAAACTCAATATTTTCCGTAAAACGGTTAACTTTTTATTAAACACTTGCCAGAACTTTTGAAATGCCCCTCGTATATATAACCTACCTCTAAGAGTTCAATTTTTATATAGAAAAATAAATCGTTAGATTCAGTTAGATGGAAATAAAACAATTGTTTGTACAATAGATGCTTGAATGAATTTTTGACAAAATATAATTTGAGATACCTATATTCCAACAAATTTTTATTTCAGACGGCTAGAAGGCAACCAGATAACCACCATTTCAGACAACGCTTTTAATGGAATACCAAATTTACAACGACTGTAAGTTTTTAAACATATACTTTTCATCTGTCAGATTTTTTAAAAAGGTTATCTGTTAGCCAAACCCAAATTTAATGTATCAGGCTTACAACTTTAAGTGCTGATTCTTAAAAACTGACAAAGAAGGTGACAAATTAAATTTCTTAAAATAAATTTCTTCAATTCTAATGCTTCTGATGCTACTGTGTCATCTTTATTTTACGATTTTCTTAATTTTTGTCCCCTCAGAGATTCTCATCTTCTTCTAAGCCCAACAGTTTTCAAGATGAATTTCGTCTGCAACTGAAAAATATAAACAAAATAAAGAAGAATTTGTGAACTCATTCTAGTTTCCTTCTTGATAAATACTTTTTGTTTCATGGTTCATTGCCAATTCTTGATAAAGTATATCCTCTGCAACTAACCACATGTCCTACTTTTGTATTTACAACTCTATGTTTGCAAAACATGGTAAAGACACCAATTTCTCGCACATATTTTTTTCAGTTAGCACTCTGAAACACTGCAAATATATCAAGAAATATTTCAGCGTTGTTTTTAAAAAAAAATGTTGACAGTGTATTTAGTATAAAACTGTCCCCCTCCACCAAAGGAACATATTTTAACAACCGTGACTGCTTTTCCTATTTTGAATGCTTTTAAATAGACAAATACTTATGAAATGAGACCTGAATTGTTAATCTTACCAATATTTTCTTTATAGTCAATGTTTTTTCCAACTTTCTTTAAAGTAATATTTTCTGTCTACATACTTAAATATAAAACATACGTTTTTTCTTCAAATCAGTTGTAAAAGTCCTATTTCAGCAGTGTTTTAACTGCAGAATAACACTTTTTTTCTGTTATAGGTCTAAAAGAAAACAAAGTCTGATATGAGATTATACCGTATACGTGGAAATTTTAAAGAGACGCAAATTTAGTGATTTTTACCTAAAATCTGGCATTTTATTTTTAGCGAGAAGCAATTTTAGCTATTTTAAAATGCTATCTTAAGAAGATATTACGAATAATATGCAATTAATTTTTAGCGATATCCAATTTTGGCGATGGAAGAACCCTCGCTAATAATGCCAAAATTAAATCCTTGCTAAAAATTCTTCTTATTGTCCTTTAATTGTTACATGAATTCTCTGTTGGGATGTGACTTAACTTTCCGGCAAAATATTGTATTGCCGAATTATTCAGTCTTTGACAAACGCAACGATGCGCATTTCAATTCTGTACGTTTTCAATTCAGAAGTTCAAGATCGCTTTCGTTTGATTGATAATCATTTTTCGATTTGTTTAAAAGCCAACACGGGAGCACAAGTTGATGGCGAAACATTTTACTAAAAGTCTGCGGTTCTGATGAAATTGTGTCCAAAAAAAAAAATTCTTCTAAAAACCTAAAACACAATCTTGCCTATATTACAGTTTATATGAGCAAAGTGTACTTCATACAATGGACGAAAATTTGAATATAATTAGAAAATTTGGCCGATTTTGACCTGCATCTGTGTATGTCATTTCTTTTAAAACGTTTAGGAGACACTCCAACAGGGTCCAGAAATTCATCAGGTTAATTTGATGTACAAAGACATTGAAAAGCTTTCTTTCGAAAAATAATTAAATAAGAATTTCATCTTGGTAATAACATGTGAATTGAAAGATCATTTAAGTAAAACTATTGTCAGAAATCACTCTCTGTGATAAAATAAATTCTTTGAGATTTATAACGAGGGTTTGTTAAAAAAAAATATGGACACATTGATTGATGGAAAATCTATTGGAGATTGAAGAATGACGTACATTTTGAATATTTGTATCTTTCATTCAAAAAAATGTATAGAGCTGATCCATTTACTTGTATTTTTAAACATGTGATGAATTATACTGTTCTGTGTGAATCCAGAAACCTTTTTTTTTATTTTTTCATTCATTTAGGAGTAAAAAAAAACCATTAATTTTTAACTGTGCGGTCATGGGAGACACTTAGCATTGATTTTACGGTTTTTGATCGCTAAGCGCAGAGCAAAATGCTTACTGTCATCAAACATTTACTCTGTTGGCGATTCAACGCCATTAAGCAAGTTACAGATACATCCACTGGATTTTCCTAAAGATATTCAGTTGGAAATCCTCGACTCTATTTTGACTACTTTAGTCTAAGTAATTAAAGTAATTTGAAATTCTAGTAATAGGAGTCAATTAGTCAGGTAAAGATATGCATTAAAATTGTACAAAATTCCACTGAACAACTCTAGTACATAAGGGCTGTTCTTGTCATGATTATCTCAATACATTGCAGTTCATTTAAAATCGCGTCGGCACTTCTCAAATGCATACCACGTATCTAACAACTGCTACATCTACGCCACAAATTCTTAATTAAATACGGTTTAATATAATGTAATGTACATGTAATGTAGTCATTAAATTAGTGCAGATTTCTAAAACTCAGATGGGATTTTTACAACTATTTAAAACTTTAACTGGAATGTAGTTATTTAGTGGAACATTTCGCTTAAAAATTTATTTAAAATGTACATGCACTTACATATAAACGTTCTATATGACTTATATCCATATTAGATATATATTTTTCTTCCTCTAGACCCTTACCTTAGGGAATAATTTAATTCTGGTTGTAACGCTGTATTTAATTAGATATCAAATTTACTTTATATCGTATAAAATAGGTTGCCTACGTCACAATGACTTGCGTCAAAAACGTATTAATCCGCCTGACGTTACATTCAAATTTTAAACAAATTTTAGTAATTTTGTTAGAGGAATCATCTTTTTTTCTTACATCAAATGAATGAAAACAGTCTACTCTTTTTCATAAACCGCTTCGCGGTTTATAAAGCGTAAACTGCCCCAACCCAGTTTATACCATATAAAATGGGTAGCTATTAAATTCATTCCTTGGATGTAACTAAAAACAAGTCCTCAAATTATAACCCTTAGAATGCACTATGCAGAGAGTTATCAACGATGTTGATTTTCTCACCTTAATATAAATAAAAAACAGACTTAAATGCAATTATATACTGTCTATACATGTGTTCTTCTCTATACTTGTACATGTCGTAATATGAGTAAAAATATGTATATAATTCGAAAGAAAAGCAGTTTCCGGTTGTACGTACTTATAGGGCACTTGGTGTCTGTATTTGAAATGAATTCACTCAAGTAGAAAAAATAATGTCTCAGAATGTTGAGCTTTGAAATCGTGTGCAGTGCGCAAGATATGTCAAAAATGAAAAAAAAAACCTTAGTTAAACGTTCTTAGCAATGTACAGGAATAGCACCGACTTAATGTTAAGCAAACAGTGCAACGGGCAATGCTTTTATCTAGAAACTAGGGAGAAATATTTTATGTAAAAATGAGTGCGTGTTGCCGATTTGACGACTTAGCAACTTAATGCGGACTAAATAAAAACATAATAAAACAATTTGTTCCCCTTCATGAAGATTAATTCGTATATGTAATTAATGGGATTACTATGCTATATTTTCTTTCTCTGGCTGATGAATTATTTATTATGAAAAAGAAAAAAAAATTACAAGTAATATTTTGTTTAGTAATGAACATTCCTTTTCAACTAACACAACAGTGCTGTGGATATTTTTCCAGTTCTGTTTAAAAATTTATCATGACGCTGATTTTTTTAATGAAATAAATCATGTCAGAAAGGACACAAGTAAATAATGTAATAAAGAACACCCGTAAGATAAAATATTAAAGCATTGCAACGAAAGTCTATATATATAAAAAATATACTTTCCGGGGGTTAATATATATAAGTAATATTTGCAAATCAGATTCAGGGTCATCAATTGTGAGATTAAGAGAAAAGACAATTTTTTCCCCGCAAATACATTATAAATCAGATGTGTGTAAATCAGAGATAAAAGGATAGCAACAATTATTATACTTCCAAACAAAGAAAACAGAATGATATATAATTATCTTTTTACTCAAAATGTATACTGACAAAGGGAAATTAACTCTTAAGATGTTCATTTGATTGACAGAGAGTTTGGTCACATGACGTTGTTAAAAAACATAAAGCGTATATGGTGCCCAGCGTGATGACGTGTTAAAAATGTATAATATACGGCTGCATGTAGCGTATTTAAAAAAAATGTAGGCTGGTTTACACTGTGCATCTTGATACATGCATCTAAACTCATTCTTCTATATTGACTCATGTGTCTTCTTATTTACACTTTATGTCTCTTGACACCTGCATTTTTAGAATACTTTATCCAGATGGAATTTATCTAATTAAAAAATTACAAAACCTTAAAATTCCCTTTCTAGATTTATTCTAGCTGCATGAACAAATCATTCCTAATTTCCTTGAAATGATAATTCTTGGAAGATATAATTTATAAATAATCTAAAAATAAAACCCTCCTCTATTTGATAATTATTAATTAGTTTTTTCTCTAACTGTAGTTTTAATCAGTATTTCCTTTGTTCTTTGTAATTTAAGAAGCAATTTTTGCAACCATATGAAGGAAAATAAGGTTTATGATTCAGTCTCAACTTTGACCTTTCTTTCATTAGTCAGTTCCATGCATCTTGACACACGGGATAGAACAAGTTAAATTTGATCTGTCAAGATGCAACACCTATTAAATCTGACACTAGGATTATTTACACTAGCAATTAGGATGCATGTGTCAAGACACAAAAACGTACTCAGCTATGTTAAGGATGGTCTAAGTTAACAGTCCTTGAACACTCTATTGAAAGTTTAAATGTGACGTCATTGAAAAACAAGCCACAAAAATTAATCAACCATATGATCATGCGTAAATAACAACTTGAATTTATCTATTTCATCAATTATTTAAGAGGGACGTTCAATAAATAATGTCATCGGGGCTCGAAAGAAGCAAAAGACGCTTGTAAATGATTTAGTCTTGGTGATTTTACTTATTAATCTCTTTTGATTATAATAGATGTCCTTTTAGGTTTTTGTTTAATTTCTGATTGCATTTAGAACACATTTTTGGATATGGCCCTTAGTATACTGGAAAATAGCAGATCCAATGACTTCCTGGACTTGTTTTTTCTTTCTGAAAAGTGGTTAATCAAGTTTGGAAATAGAAACAAGTCAAAAGGTAAAAGATCTAGCGAATAATGTTAATATAAATAAATATTAACTTTCTTTTATCCCGAAAACCCCTTGACTCTAAAGGGATACAGGGTTTGGACGTTGATTGATTGATTGATTGATTGTATATTGTTTAACGTCCCTCTCGAGAATTTTTCACTCATATGGAGACGTCACCGTATGCCGGTGAAGGGCTTCAAATTTTGACCTTTACTCGGCACTCAGGGCCATTGAGCAGTGAGGGATCTTTATCGTGCCAACGCCTGCCGCTGACACGGGGCCTCGGTTTTTAAGTTCTCATCCGAAGGACCCGCAACTTTCACTTCAAAGTGCCGAGCGCATGGCGAAGGAACAGTTGCTTCCAATTTTAACGGCTAGGTCAGTCGCGGCCGAGATACGAACTCACGAACTCCCGATCACGGAGCGAGCGCTCTACCGACTGAGCTACCGTGAACGGTGGTTTGAACGTTGAAATGAAGAAATTTAATGTAGTGGATTCCTGATTCTACGTCCTTCCTCTAATAAACCTTTCGTTTTTATTTTCGCAAAAAGATTGCTTTCTAGATTCCTCCACAAGGTAAACTGTCTCCCCGGATACGAAATTGTACAACAGTACCACTAATATTCAAGAGAATTGCATATCAATCTGTCTTTGTGTCCTTGAATACCTTTGCTCTTGTCGGACTGTCACAATTACCTTTAATTGTGCTAGGTTCTTTTAACAAAATGACCTTTACAAATCTAGTAAATGGATGACCTTTGCCAATCAAGAAAAACAATATTTTACAACAATAATAATTTATTTACAAATGTACAAAAATTCAAAATAGAACTCGGGCTCCGGTGTAGCGCATATGTGAACATCGGACATCAGCACCACGTGTCCCCGAGTACGAAGAACCATATGCTTGGTATCCCCCCTCGTGTTGGCCGAAAGTACATGTCATCACCAGAAGTAGTCATCAGACTAAGAAAGTTCCCTCACAACGTAGTTAACTGTATAACATCAGGGTAGGCTATGTACAGCAATAAAAAGGTCACCTATTTAAAATATTGAACAACCACATAACATTGAACAACCTAATCAATATAATTTCTTATTAACACGCCTAACGTATACATGTGACAAAAACTATATTACAAATATGGTCTTCCATAACAAAGCTTGTATTCAAGTATTTAAATCTATAAACCAGGTAATATACGTCTTGTAGCGACAAAAATGTATACAACAAGCAAATAACTTCGTTTACACAAACTCCTAAGAAAAACAGAAAAATAACACTTACTGGATTGTAGTCACTCACACCCTTATACATACGAAAGCCCAGAAGGCTCATTCGAGATTCGAGATTCAAAATACGAGATTCGAGATACGAAATACGAGATTCGAAATTCGAGATTAGAAATTCGAGTTTCGAGATTCAAGATCCAGATTAACCAATCAAAAGTGGTTCAACATTTGATTACTCCCCTTTGTTTTGTTTTTACTATCAAGAAATCGTTGAATATATTTATAACAAATGAGTCATTTGCAAAAATGATAATGCAAGAAAAAATGTTTTATGTATTAAAACGAAAATAAAAAAAAAATTGGATTACATTTTGAAAAATACTTGTATAATTTTATTTTTCTCATTAAAAAATAGTAAATACGTATATATAGAATATTATATGGTCCTATCGTTGACTTGCGGAACAAGTAGGTCGACTATTTTTTTTTAATCAGATCATTGCTGAGGGAGAATTTTGTATTTGATTATAATTAGATATGAAGTACTAGTATTATGAATCGTCTCTACACTGCACAGTAATTCAAGGGTATATATTTCATTACATTTATAAAGGGTACATTTGTGTAGTGAGACTTGGCTGCTGAATTAATCGAACTGTAGCGCTACAAGGTTTCACGAGTATATTTTAGTCTTTGGTCATAACGGTATGGTCAGAGACTAAAATTTAAAACCATGACGCTATAGTTCTGCATCTAATTAAGACTCATCTACAATTGATATAAGATAAAATAAATGCCGCATTTATTTTAATTCATATAGCCAATCTGTATTGTATGTATAATTTTTAATTAATTCAAGAAATTCAAGCCTTAGATTAACATAAGTAATTAAATACTTAATTTTTATGTATTTCCTCTACATGTATCAGGAAAACGAACGCGATTTTTGTTTTTCAATACCACGTCGCCATTCAAATTTTACAAAGTAACATTTTCAGTGTGTTTGGAAAAAAGGCAGGTGGGGTTGGTAGGGGTGGGGTTATTGTTAATCTTTAGACACTTGACACTTATTTATTACCCCGGCAACAAAGTAAACAATTCAAAAATATGTATACTCTTGATATATGTATTCTATTTAATATTTAAGACACCATAATATAAATTGAAGTATATCTTGCTGAACAAAAATCCAATGATAATTTAAATTCCTTCTAATATATATAACACTCTTTCTTGCATTGTAATTTAATCAAATGACTCATTTGTTATTAATATATTAAACGATTTCTTGATAGTAAAATCATAATAAAGGGCAGTAATCAAATGTTGAACCCGCTTTTGATTGGTTAATCTGGATCTTGAATCTCGAAACTCGAATTTCGAATCTCGTATTTCGAATCTCGAAATTCGTATTTCGAATCTCGAATGAGCCTTCTGGGCTTTCGTATATACATGCAAAAACAAAAGGCCCAGGTTTCAAACAGTCCACACAGGATTCAATCGTCCACTCAGGTTCAAATGGTCCACACAGGTACCAGTATCACTAAGAAATGCATCCCAATTTCACCCAGCATGGGAGCCGCCCAATCCACTAAGTATTGGTCACAATATAACACCGTCCACACAGTTTGGTGTCCAGAACTAATCTGACAAACCTGGCCAAAACCCCTGGATAAGTGACTATAAATACATGTATCGTTAAACTTGACAAACAGGTTTACCAACTGATGCCGCAGCTCTGTATGCTACAATTCAGTGACCATCGATGCGTGCAAGTAAAACACTCCAATATGTATGGAAGCACATTTGGAGAAATATTTACAATATTGTGACACGGACCATTGCTGTTTTTATTAAGTACACCTAATGGTAAATTTTGTATTGAGTGTTTTAAGCAATAGATTCATGTTCCATTATCTATTTGAATATGAAACAAACCTGGATAACTACAGTTACTGATATTTTAAAATAATTGTTAAGACATTCATACACGCTGTCGTTTTCGCTCATTTTTCAAAATATAGGGTATCTTTGAGTACCAAGCTTTTTTTTACCGTCAATCGTTTCTAAAAAAAAACATTGTAAACTACTTATCATAGCTGAGTATACTGGCCTTTACACACTCCATAATTGATTTCTTGTAAAATCCTTTCTAAAAAAAGGTAAATTTATGAATGGCTAATGAGAATAAAAAAGATACATGTACAAAAAAGAATTATTCTAATATTCGATATTTTGAGATGTTTTAATCATAACTTTATAGATAAAAAAATATTCATCGATGCAAAAATCAAATACCATCTTTATTTTCCGAATGCAGTTTTTAAAATTAAAGCACAGTCACTAACAGCCAATCTTCAAGCTCAAACACTTGTAAACAAAATAAATTTATTAATTAAAAATGATTACCAGAACAATTTACTGGTCGGTGTTGCACATAAATGAGAGGAATTCCAGCGACAATTTAAGTATTTAAATGATCCAAAATTATTCATTTCCCAACACAAATGTGTAGTTACATTTAAAGTCTAAATTTGGCCTGAAAACTCGGCCGCCCCCTCCAATTAATTCTTATTTATACACAGAGCTACCCTTCATACACTTCTATGAGAGCATGGAGAATGTTAATAATTTTTGCCTGTTTGTTGGGGGTTTCTTTTATTAAGTTTGACATGTCTGTTTGTTCTATATATCTGCCATTTTATTTGTATATATTGTTAATTTTTTATTCAGAATCAGATAAATATTTTCTTGCAATTACATGTATGTGATATTGATTGATCTTTTGACTGAAGAAGAAAAAGTAAAACGCTAAAAAAAATAATAAAAAGCACTAGACAATGTTGAATTTCATATCCCAACAGAAATGTTCATGACACAAATAATGCATGTTCCATTATGTATCAAACAACTGTGCTCGCCTTAACTCAGTCGCACTGTAAAGATATCACTTAAATTGAAAGAAAATGGTCAAATTAAATTCAAAATGAGTCTGATGAATTTCAAGTTGCAATATACTTAGCGCTGCTCGTTACTTTGTGTACTTTAATTTAATTATAAGTTGAGTTGAAAACCTCATTCCAAGCCTGTTAAACTCCATCATTGCTTTAAGTTTCTTTCAGTTTATCAAACATATTTTATTTCTTCTACTGAATAGTTTAATATTAACTTTAAGAAGACAATTAGTTTTTTTTTTTTAGATTTCTTTTGTGGCTAATCGGGTGCTAGTTACATTTAGATCTTATGATCAATGTTAACACGGTTTAGCGGTCAGATATGTAATGAAATGTGTAGAGATAACGAACAGCTCAAAAGTTTATTAAACATTATAAAATAGGAGCAGAGCAACATCAGACCTGCAAAACATCAGTGGTGAGATCAGAAGCCATGGAGAAATAAGCATCCCCTGCCGACCGGTCACAACGGACATGTGCTTCTTGTCCTAATCAAAAAAAAAAAAAATACGGAGAAATATCTCTTCTTTTCGTTATGTAAATAATGGTCTCACAGCTAGTACATGTATAAACATTCAGTTTGCATTTGACTTAATGATAGATTTTATTTGCTGACAAGGTCATTTTTTAACCATAAAACAAACAACGCATTCAAACAGAATTATTTTTTTTAAGCTTAAAGCATTCTGTCCACAGGTATTGACAAAATCCAAAAAAAAATTAGACAGAGTTTTATAAGATATTTATTAGAATGATGTTAAAAACTCAGCATGTTTCTTGTACATGTATATAGACGATAAAGTGTCAAAATCAAACTGATCTGAAAATATTTGGAGAAAATATTGAGAAATCATGCTCGCAAAAGCCGATAGCAAAACTCTACTTGCTAAATTTCCCCTCATAACAATAAAATATAAAGTATATATATCTTAAAGATAGCAAGATCCAAATATCGAGTTGAATGCCACAGCAAGTGTTTTTTTTTTCTTTTCACGCAAAAGATTTTGCACAAATTCTGCTTCATATGAATATAAAAATAGGTCCCTTTTCCTGACGATGTTATTAATCTAGTACAACATCAGTATTTGCTTGCATAGGTTGTGTTGATGAAATGTGTATTTAGATGAGGCTCGCTATTCATCGTGTATTCATTAAAGTTTTTGAAATTATGTCAGTTATATTCAATTTAAATATCACTGCAAACATTTGGCAGTGTGGCATAAAAAAGGAAATGTGGTCTGTGTCGATGATTATACATTTAAAGGTCAAGTATAATATTTTTGTGAAAATTCATACCTATTTATTATTGTCAGCCTCTGGAGCAATATAAATGAACTTCTGAACTCTATTTAATTTTTTGTCACCAATTTCCATCACTAATAGTCGTTTAAACTTACCTGTGTGACAAGTGGATCATTTATTGTAAATCGCTTATCTCCCTTGTTGCGTGACGTCATCAGAGACAGCGTGAAATAGGAAGTGCATGCTATATTGCCGTTTTTGGAACATTATTGTTTGCGAGAAGTTGCCATGTGGGCTTTTTAACTGTACCAATAAATCGGAAGAAGACATGAGTATATATTTAAATTCTTACTCACCTGAAATTGAGGGAAATATGGACATTCCATTTAAAAACAGATGGTTTTGAACCCAATAAACACGAACACTATAAATATAAGCGACATTTTACATAGACCAGTTAAGGCTACATTTTAATTTATTATAAAATTATCTCACGAATTTCTTAGTTTTATTTCAAATTTAGATTGCATTTTTCAGTTTGTCAATTTAGATATTTATAGTCGCAATACTGTTTTTAGGGAAAGTTTTTTTTTTATTCTTGAACATTACAGTACTCAACAAGATCACAAGTACCTGACGATTGGTTCATGTACTTTGCCCCTTCCCCCCTACTGAAAATAAAATTAAGCAAAATATACATGAATTCCTTGTCCGTCATATCAATACTTCGATATTTAATATTTTCTGCTTTTGTCAAGTTTTATAGAGATTGGACCTTCACAGTAGAGCATGCACTCGGTATATACATGACTGAACATTACGCGGCGCTAAGTCAAAAGTACAATCATGTATTTCGGCGTAAACTTCTAACATGCTGGAGTAAAAAAAAAAAATACTAGCAATTTTCATATACTGTGAAGGAACAATCTCTAAAACTTGACTGACAAAAAACGGAAGGTGTGGTATAATAAGCAAGTAATTGATTATCTGCCAAGTCATCGTGTCTAAAAAAAAATCTCAGTTGGGATGGGGTGTGTCCCGTAAATCCCCCCTCTAAATCCGCGCATGATATCTGTCTCAGAAAATACTTACTCAAGAATGCATTCATTTATATCCAATGTCCCTTTTCTAGAAAATATTTATATTAAAATTGTTTCCATTACATATTTATTAAAACAATAAAATCTCAGTGTTCATGCACGCAGATGTTTGTTCCTCAATTTTCTGCCCGCAGTTTTGTTTTCCTCCAGCACTTATTTCCTTTTGTGCTGGCGTATTGACATAGTTACCACAAGAGCATATGAAATCAGAATATATACTTAAAAATAGTTTTGTTTTCTTTTTTCTAAACTAAGTTAGGGTGAAATAATTAATATTAAAATATTTTTAGAATGAAAGCGCTATGTGACAAAGATTTTCAGACCTGTATGAAGCAATTAATATCCGTTGAGGGGGACAGCAAAGAAATGTTACTTCGGGAGGGAGGGGGGCAAATAAAATTTACTTGTTACGCATAAATTAAAAAGGTTCCAGACAAATGTTTAATTACCACAGGTGCTTAAGGACGGGGAAAATTCATACCCTCTGATACTAAAACAGAACGTTCTGCTTTAGTATCAGAGGGTATGAATTTATAAAAGGCTTAAACTAGCGTTCTTTCCCCTTAAATTTAGGATTTTTCGGTTGTAATACTTTATGAATATATCATTGAAAAATATTATTTTAAAGTAGAAAAAAACCCATTGGGGTACGGAACAACCGAAGGGGGGGGGTGGGGGGTGTCCAAGCACCTGTGATAGCTACATCTTTCGTATTCCCACGGATGATATATATCCGACGATGACGTAATTTCTGTTGTTCCGTTCATTGTTCATTATTTAATAATATACTTAACATAAAAAAAATCGGCGTGTGCCCGATTCAAACGGCTATGCAATGTAAAAAAAAGAATTCTATACTTTTTCACCATGTAAAAGTCCTGTTCCTGTATTATGAATAAGAAACAACACATAAAATCAATTTTCCGCAGTTAAATATTTATTTGCGGAAATACTGAGCACACTCAGTAAAAGGCATTAAATACAAATTACACGTATGTACATTCGATAGCTTCTGCGATGATGCCTTGTCAGTTGTTTATTTTAATTTCCACTTAATTTCACCCTTACCGGCTTCGGATGAAACAGAATCGTCGAAGAATAATCAATTTGCGCTTTCTTGACTCAAATATACAAAGCCTATTCTTAACAGACATATCTACGCATAACTCTGATATATCAACATTTTTGTTCCCCAAAATTTGCCATAATTTGAGATAATCAAGAACACTTTTTACTATACTTATATTACTATATTTTGTCGAGTGTCTCTAATGACGTCACAAAAAGGGGAAGTAACTCTATTGATGAACGTTATTTTTAGCGATATTTGAACAGGTAAATAAAGAAAACAACGAGGTTTAAAATTAAACGAATATTGTAATTCCTTCTTTTTAACCATTGTTTACAACATATATTATATACAAGTATATCTATTTCCTTGATACTTGACCTTTAATATTAAAAATTCAAACTCATGAGGTTATTATTAAATTATATTTACACAAGACTGGGTCGTGCGGCTTGTACATGTACATACAGTATGTAAACGTTCAAACTTCCGAAAAATAGTGCGTATTTTATTGATTTTTATTAAATCCTGTTTTTTTTGGTTGAAATATTATTGTACACGTTTGACAGGGCAATCTTTGCACAAAAAATTAAAACCATTGTTCACGAACTTTACGAAAACTCTTTTACATGTAACACGACAAACTTATAACTAGGGCTAATTGTAACGGGAACCGTTACAGATGTTCCCCAAACGCTCCCCAACTCCCTTTTGGTGCCTTATTCCCTGTAAGCTTCATTAAATAAGACGAACTCTATGCCTTTTAGACTATAACAATGTTTTCCCAGAAGTATATTCAGTATATTCAAATTTATGCATTGCACGCATGCGCATTTGAATGCATGTGCGTAATGACCATATCATCTTGTCTACACTATTTATATACTAGAAATTACAGCGTTTTATCCAAAAGTATAAAAAAAAATACGTTTTAATCTAGTGTATTTGTAATTTTACTCATTTCACGTGCACGCACTTTTTGCATGCGTGTGCATGTCGACTGTATCTTTTTGTAGGAGTCTGTTATGTTTGTCTATGTTGTAAATCCCATCCTGTTTGGTTGAAAAACGAGGAAGTTATAGCCATTTTAAGTTTAAGCCAATCAGATTGCAGCGCACGTGTATGCGCATGTTTTCACGACAACTGTTATATATCATATTGTAGAACATCCTAATGCATGATTATGTTTAAAATTTTAAAGCATTTCGTCAAAAATTAAAAAAAGATATTGCGATTTTTGTTTCAGCGAATCAGAGCAAAGCACACGTGCATGCACGTGCATGCATGTGCATGACGACCATACCTCTTTGTGGGAGTCCATTATGTTTGTCTATGTTCTAAATCCCATACTGTTTCGTTGAAAAACAAGGGAGTTATAGCCATTTAAAGTTTAAGCCAATCAGATTGCAGCGCACGTGCATGCTCGTGTTTACCTGACAATTGTTATATATCATATTGTAGTACATCCTAAAGTATGCCTATATTTTAAATTTCATAGCATTTCGTCAAAAAACAGAAAAGATATTGAGATTTTTGTTGCAGCCAATCAAAGCGAAGCGCACGTGCATGCGCGTGAGTTCCTGCTAATTTGACAGTGTCACATTATTTACATTATTAATATATCCTTATTAAATGAGTTTCAAAATATTTCATCAAAAAATGTTAAAGTTATGGCTATATAAAGTATATCCGTCATTTCACTCATTTCACGTGCCCGCAGGTGCACGCGTATGCGCGCAAAATAACCTTCGTGTTGCACACCTACACTGCACACCTATTAACCCTAAAAAGGTTTTAGCTCAGTTGGGTGAACAGTTTCTGAGAACACTCGCGGACAAAAAAGTACCGGAGAACAAAGAAGAAAAAAAAGAATAATAATAATAATAATAATAAGAAACCGAGTAAAAACAATATGTTCCCAAACTTCGTTTGGGGAACATAATAATAATATATAGTTTCTAGTTTCACTCTCAACCTTTAAAAAAAAAACTTATTCGTTTCATATCTGCGAAAAACGAAAAGCTTGATTTTTATTAAGTGAAAATAATCTATGCATTCCAACTTTAGAAACGTCGGATCTGGTTTATTTTGACAAATGCAGACAAAGTCAAGAATTATATCTCTCCAATGAAGTAAAATTGTTGATTATTTATTCGTTGTTCGGAAAAGGGCATAAATATGCAACATATTTTTAGGGTACAATGTAAATCTTCATGAAATGCATGGAACGCAGCATTGTTAAGACTGAAATAAGGAGGCATAGCCTAATTTATACGGGAAAAGTTTATTCTTATATCACATCAAAATATAACTTTTATGCATTCCTCTTTATACAAGAAAATGAAATAATTTGCAACGTTAAACTGCATAAACATAATAAACAACTATAAAACTTATCAATGCATAAAAAAATTGCTAGTTAAATCCCATACAATTGGTTACATGTATAAACAAATCACTGATCTCGATGAACCTTTCAATCATGACGTCATTTGGGTAAAAATGGCGTATTTCATTTGCTGTGAGAGGCAGATCGAGGATTTTTTAAACAATGAAAAATGCGTTCAATTTTAAAACAGAATGTTATTTACATGTTTTAAATAGGCTATTAACCCCCTTCCCCATAGTCACGCATTTTAACGCATATACCGTTGCCCCACAATCACGCATTTTAACGCATAAAGCTTTACCCCACAATCACGCACTTTAACGCACATTGCGTTTTTGACGTTTTCTGCTCTGATACCACGTAAAGTTTTGATGGTATGACAATAAATGATACGATAATATTTTTTTTGAATTCCATTCTAATATATTTCGCAAATAAAAATATTTTTCCTCGTTTTCTGCTCTGATACCACGTAAAGTTTTGAAGGTATGACAAAAAATTATACGATGATATATTTTTTTAAATTCCATTCTAATATATTTCGCAAATAAAAATATTTTTCCTCGTTTTAATGTCCGAGTCGTTCGATTTATAACACGAAACTTGGGATACGAGACAAATTAAGAAGGTATTTCTTTTGACACTAAATAAGCCAACCATGCACATGAACCGCTGGGTTGCTGATGTGGTTGTCCCCAAATATTGTGTAAAATGGGACCTATTATCCAGATTTATCAAATTCGACAAATGATGTTTTAAATGTAAATATTTGACAAAAATGTGTGCAAAAATCGACAGAAGGAATTGATAAAATTACAAAAAAAATAAGGTAATTCATACTCATATAACTGAAAAAAAAGATGTTTGGTTCACTGAATAAATCTTTGTTTTAATTTACATTTAATCTTATTTCTTGTTCGATTTAAATTGCAATTCGTAAAAATACAATTTTATTGTTTCCGCCTTAGAGCAACAAAAAAAAAATACATACACATACACAATTAGAAAGAAAAAAAAAAACCTAAAGAAACGACAATATCATGTTGAAAAAGATGTAGTTTAATTCAAATTTAAATGATTTCATTATCAAGTCTACGTTTCCAATACCGGTATTCGTAAAAAGTGTTGCACTAGCTCGTATTTTTTAAAAATATACGTTCATTTATATATACAAAAAA
>NW_026925472.1:0-26025 GCF_032062105.1 Saccostrea cuccullata | reverse complement strand
TTTCAATTTCCAATTTTTTTCTCTGTGATAACTCTGAAAGTTGTCAGAGTTTATTTCTTGATTATTCTGCCGAAATGTAAATTATTAGGCTGGTCGATAGGTCAGGGGCTAAGGAGGCCTAATATGCATGTGAATCTCGTAAAATCCGTTACATTCCTGACATATTTCCTACTTCTGTTTCTTTTTTGAATTATCCCCCTTTGGTAAACAAACCAAATCGTCTGCATGACAACTATACAGTTATGGTACAATCTGATGATTAAAATCAGCTATTCTGATATGCTACTTCTTACGAACAGATGTTCGTAAGTGGTAGCATATCAGAACAGCTGATTTCAATCAGATTGAGTTATGGTAAAGAATGAAAGAAATCAGCATACTTATGTTAAATGAATGTCTTTGAGATAACTGGTATGAACACTAAAGCTTTGAACAGGTCAAGGAAACTATTTTCAGTGACGTTAGAATAAATTTACATGCTAAATTAGATACCCTTGTGACTGATAAATCGACCAATCCGCTGAATGAGTTGGGTTACTAAAATGCCACTTTTTTCAAATCGGTCTCGGAAAGACATGATGCATCTTTTCAAGCATTTTTCATGCTTAACACAAAGTTTACATCATTATCTACTAATTCCATGCTCACATTTACAAACAATTCTCTTACAACGGTAATATTGTGGCTTTCTCCGCTCCATTGAATGTCTTTTTGTGGACAATGGCCTGTACGTATTCGTTGAATAAAAATTTCACGTGTATTCCATGCTCTTCAATAACCGACTCCGAGATATACTCACGCAGTGTCATATAATTATATACATACAAGACTTTAGATGGTCATTTAACAGTTTAGAATGGTGTAGAGATGCGTTAGTGTAATATTCTATCATTACTTGTTGCATGCTTTTCAAGCGCCTATGCTCCTTCGAATAAAAAATCTGAACATAAGACTGACAATCTTCTTGACAGGAAACACATAGAAAACAGCAGCTGCACTTAATTCAGCAAAACTTTACATGGATGCTGCACGGTTTTTTTTTTATATGTCAATGTATGTAGTGACACTAAAATCGTAAAATTGGTTAGAATAAATGTCATACAGCTATTGTTTGTTTTGAGAAAGAAAGAATATACTTGTCACAAGGAATACAAGACATGTGAAATATGAAAACTATAGCCCCATCCAGTCAATAGTTGTGGACAAGGCAAACAAGACAAACAGAGAAACAGACAACAGACAGACAGACATACAGGCCAAAATTATATATATTCCCGTATCTTCGATTATGGCGAAATAAAAACAATAAACTGTCCAAGGCCAAAATAAAAATTACCTTTGTTTTCCCTAACGCGACCGACCCAATGAAATCGCGCCGACTGAAAAGATTTTTCAAATAAGATGATTTAAAAATTTTTTTATTGTCAACCAAGTTTTATAAAATACAATTCTATCAAAATCAGATTTTAAGAGAATGGCAAACATAGTTCTACCGTGATTTTCAAGTTTTTGTTGGAAATAAAATGGCGAGAATTAGATTTTCAGAAAACAACGGCGACGCCTCAATCTTGTGCTTTTAGTTCACTAGAATTCTTCACTCTTGAAACAATTTGAAAATAAAATTTACAATGACTAATTTAGAGTGTTTCGGTGTCTTGGCGTCTCCATGTGAGTAAATAAATTTTCGAAAGGGAGGGTAAACAAGGAACAAACTAGTGATGGGACATCGGTTAATTTTCATAATCGGTTGGAATCGGTTACTGCTTCCGATGCGATTTTACCGATTATAATCGGATGTCAAAGTTTGGTATATAAAAACCAGACTGATGCATTTATTTCAAATTATTTCTTTAACATGAATTTATAAAATATGTAATTTATTGTTTTCTTTGTTGTTTTGCTTATTTCACACTTAATTTTTACATACAATGTCATGCATGGGTTAAACTTAATTAAAATTTCCACTAGCCACGTGGGCTCCTAAAGTTTCAAATTTAGGACCCTACAACTAAATCTACAATCTCTGTGATTTTGAACCCTTTGAATATATCACTGGGTCGATTAATTAAAGTCTAGATATAAAATACACTTGTGCATTTGTTTCAAATGAAAATTGAAGTTTAAATTACTTTGTAAAATAAATTTCACAAAAATATTTCATCACAGAAAATGAAATTCAATTTAATTAACAATTTTACTATCCTTTTTTGCAAGGTTATATTCTTAATCCCCTTTTCCTGGTCATTGGACTAAACCATCACATGAATTAGATATTTTTTTTTAGTTTAAATATTTTTGAAAATTATCTGGAATAAGGAGAAGCCTAATTACACTTCACTTTCATAAGACAGTGTGATTGGAAATAATTTAAATGGATATCTACCACGTATAACCGATACACAGAGGAATGGAGGAATGGAGGATTAGAAAAAAAGACGATCGTTTTCAAGATTTCACAAATCATGTAGAACTGGTAAATGGATTAGATGTAGGGTATTTACGAACAATAGGTCCATGTTACTTTTATATTTTTAATTGATTGGAAGTTTTAGGGAAAAGAACATGAGGAAAAGCGTCTGTTTTCAGTAAGGGGACTGGAATGGTCCTGCAAATTTTTCCGCCACGTGGGCGGACAAGTTATAAATATTATGAGCCTAAACAAAAATTTACTCGTGGTTCCTAAGCACCTTTGCTTTGTGCTAGTTGGCAAGTATTAGAAGCACATGCCAGTTTTCTTTCATTAAGAATAAATATATTTTAAACTAGAAATAGATAATTCTGGAATGCACTTTATTAGAAGTATAAGTATGTTTCCGATGATCGATTATGAAAAATTATAATCGATCATCGGAATCGGTAGCATTTTTTCGTCGACAATCGATGTTTTCCGATTATCGGTACAACACTAGAACAAACAATTCTGTCTGTTGAATTCAAGATACGTAATACATGGAAAGGCCAGCCTCATGAGCAGATGAGGGTACCACCTATTGAACACAACATTCAATTTCACTGCATTTCATTCAATTTGAGTTTTGATCTAATTACCAATTCATCTATGTTTCTGTGTTTACTATATGCCATTATGGAATCATAGGAATTAATGTAAATATGTCTCGATATTCATCCTCATATAATTCAGTTGTCCTTTTTCATGCCTTTATTTAGTGGTTACATTTCGTGACTATGACATTGTATATAGCATTTTTATCATTTATAGATTCGGTTTGCTTCATTTAAATATTGTTGTTTACATACTCTTTCCAAAAATTTTGAAATCATTTCAATTCAGCTTCCTTCGACGTCCAGTGTATTTATCTTTAATTAGGCCCTTGAAGATTTTTTTTGGCTGTTTCTTTGCTTATAACCCCTTCGAAATTTGTTGGGACTACATTTGAACACTTCCCCATTGCTCCAAATTTAGACGCACTACGCTATTTTTTTGCCATTAAGCAGTGGGGGATCTTTTTTCAGCCAGCATCTTCTGCGACACTGGACACTTATGGCCCCTTAATTTTGAGGGACCGTTTTCAACCTTCCTCATTGGTATTTTAACCCGCGACTCAAAATTAGCCACTTACGTCTTAACTCCAAAGCAAAATGCTCCAGAATCACTGCAAATCTCACGGCCCTCAAAAAGGTACATTGATTGTATATAAGCACTGGAGGCTGATTGAAGGTTTGAAAAAATATACTCTGATGTCCAGTCTTTGCGTAGTTGAGAATCTTGTCTCTTTTATTCGACTTATATAAATGTACTATGGCGTGAGATATTTCACAAGTTCAACTAAATTACAGTTGTGAATTAATTAATCATGAATTTTGCTTTTAAAAGGCATATGCATGATACCAGTACTTAGCATTTTCTTCACAAATCAATTTATGTAACCCTAGTGATCTGGCTAGACTACCGCGGGAAGTTTCTAGTATGCCGGTCCCCAGAATCACGCGATTGCGCATGAGCAGTTATTTCCCTTGTCGTTGCTATGCAGAATGTAAACAAACCACAATTTCCCACTCGTTTCAACAAAACGCATCCGATCGAGTGATTAGGGTTAGGTTATATAGTTTTTGAAATTGGGGTTGTTTTATAAATCCACTCTAATCTTTCTGACTTTTGGCGAATTTATGTAATTTTTGCTTTATACAAAAGACACTATGAGTGCCATTTGTGACCAAAAACTTGCACGAATCAGCCTGTCGAATCGTGCCAATATCTTACACTTTAGTTTAGTTCGTGAAATTTTTGCTTTACAAAGGAAATTAAGTTTAAGAAATGAAAATTCGGCTAAATCAACTCTATTGTCGAAACATGATGATTTTCAGCGCTGAGTTTAGGCAAGTTATTGTAAAAGCGACTTACCGTTAGCTGCAGCTCGATATCCTGACCTCCTAATCATGTCGAAATATTCAGAATTCCTTTCAAATTGATAATGATGCACATTTTAATCCATTGACGACTAGTAATTAGCTAACATTTGTTAGATCCCTGTATTTCTTACAAAAATCACGCAATTTTAAAAACATTGCACTTTGAGTCCTATCAGGCATTTCTTCATTACGTCAAAACACAAGTGACGCATCTCATGAATATTTATGAGATTACGTCAAAAATTGATCATGTGACTACATTCCTAAACAACGCAAGATGGAGATTTACTTCCTAAACAAGTACGTTATTTTATGAAATCTTTTAATTCTCATTTAAAAAACTGTGTTTAAAAAAGAGTTTTAAACCCAATTTTTCACAAGGAACACAAATTTGGGGTTAAATTTGCAATGTGTTTCTTCTTTTTCGATTTTGTGGATTGCTCACGCGATCTTCTATATATTGTACACCGCCTTCGGTGGCACCTAATTTAGCGCCATATTTATGGGGACCGGTATACTAGAAGTGTTCCGACTACCGCAATAGTTGAAATAAAATTGTACTTTTCTTATTTATAAATGTAACTTTTCATTAAATTTTAGTATGTATTTTCAAAGCTGCTATCAGAAAATAAAATTATTAACCTACCTACCGACCCAACTTGAGAATTTAGGGTCGGGTTAGGGGAAACAAAGATATTTTTAATTCCGGCCCAAACTAATCTTTTTTTGACTCCCTCCTCTCGGTGTAGGGGCAGCTTTTCTTCACACATCCATCTCCTGAACTCCAACCCCCTCCCCCCGTGGATATGCATAATAATCATTACATTTAAATCTGAAATATGTTTACTAGTTTAATATTTAAACTTAAATTTGATAAATGTAGGATAAAGGCATGCATTGGATCTGACATTGTGACATGACCATGCTAGCCTCATTGTAACAGCGAAACAGGAATATATTCGAGCATTTCTATTTTCTTACCCAAATCTCCTCGTCCGGTGCTGTGCAAATATGTCGTCGCAAACCATCCTCAAAGAAATCAAGGAATACGTAGGTAATGAAAAAGAAATCTCTGTCAACTCTGAATATCGTGCTTCTATATCGCCAAGTGTAATCTGGAATGGATGAGTACCAGTTCACATGGTCAAAATCTCGAGCTGGCTGTGGTCACTGGGGCGTGAAAGTGTGAATAGCAAGGGAGACTGGAGAAAGGGTGGTGGAAGCTTGAATTTCTCATTTAAGGGGAGTGGGGAAAACGCATTTAAATAAAGCTCTGATTTTTTCCCGTAGATCTAAGCACATTTAATTTGACAACATTCTGTATATTGGTACATGTAAGTAGACCATGCGCAGATCTTAAGGGTAGGCCGGTGGGTTGATAAGAGCGGGACCTATATAAAAAAGCATATAGGTCCCTGATAAGAGGGGAGGGTGTTTTACCCGCCCCTGAATTTTTTAGTTATTTTAATAATTATGCTAAAGTATTTTTAGGTAAGGCAACATTAAACCCCTAGAAAACACGAACCGCTCCTCCAAAAGATAGATACGATAATTATGTGAAATGAAAATTCACTGCATGGTATAGCATGACACGTATAGAGCTCATAGTCGTAGTCACTGGTTGGGCAGCGGTGGCACCAGCCCCCCCCCCCAACTTTCAATCGGGGGGGGGGGAGGGGGGGGGGCAAGGGTATGTCTGCAACCCCCCCCCCCCCATTTTTTATTGAAGAACAAAATCTCAGTTATTTTGAAATATTAATATTTAACCTCATTTTATGGCATTTTTTATGTTCAACAAAATGAGTAAGCATGAATCTCTTGAAGAGTTGTACAGTGAAACCTGTCTAATCCGACATGCACTGGGATACAAATTTTGTGTCGGAATAGACAGGGTGTCGGATTGCACAGTGTTAAAAACAAGGAAAATAGTAAAATGGGTAAGAAAATTAACGTCGGAATTGACAGTGTGTCGGATTTATCAGGTGTCGGATTAGACAGTTTTCACTGTATAATATATTTATTTATTAATGTAATATAGTAATTAAATCGCCAAGACCTGCCCCCCACTTTTTCCCCCAACATTACCTTTACTATAGGAAATGTTCATTGAAGGGATAGTTCCACCCCCCCCCCCCCACCCCCCCCCCCCCACCCCCCCCCCCCCCCCCCCCCCCCCCCCCCCCCCCCCCCCCCCCCCCCCCCCCCCCCCCCCCCCCCCCCCCCCCCCCCCCCCCCCCCCCCCCCCCGAAATAGGATTTTCGTGTTTGGGCAACTTTAAAGTTTTTTTTTTTTTGTTTTTTTGTTTTTTTTTTTGCTTGTCAAAGATTTTCTGAAGTTGAGCCCCCCCCCCCACTTTTAATTTTGTGACTACGCCTCTGGAGCTTTAATTTCAAAGTCAAAGCCTACATATTGTACAAAATGTACATGTATTATAACCATCGGGAGACATATCCCCACACCACTCCTGCCCCTCCCACCCCCGGAAATATGTTTTTTCATGTTTGGAAAATGACTTTACCTTTTTTTTTTTTGCTTGTCAAGAAATTTATGGGGATGGATTTTTTTAACTGCATAGGGTGGTCCCCCACTACCACCCCTCCCCCCCCCCCCCCCCCCCCCACTTACTTGGATGAGTTTTGGGGTAGGAAATCCGTATAAACACATTAAAATCCTATACACTGAAAGTTTTTCAGAATTTAAAAAGCACACGCACATACACACTAAAAGGTTGTCTTCATCTGTTCATTTGAAAATTCTAATGTGTCGGCAATGTGGGGACGCTTACTAAATTAATATCCATCTTGTCACTAAGCATTATGCAAGTAAAATGAAAAAAAATATTGTCAGTTTGGGTGGAATTAAAACTAAGGGTCATGTGACCGATGATTGACATGATTAAGATAAAACATCTTTTGTAAATGATAATTTTAAATTTGTTCTTGTACCATACGTGTATCTGAACACCTGCAGGCATGCTAACGAAGACATATCTTAAGACGGTCTTACGACATATCTTAGTCTTAAGTGAGGCCATTGAAGCTATCCTATCTTAGAAGACCTCCCAATCTTAGTCCTAACTTTAAGATGACTGCGGACATGTCTTAAGTCATATCTTAGGTGATTTTAAGAAGCGTTGGTGTCAGGGAAAAAAACTAAGAATGATTTTTTTTGTGTACGTAAATCGAATATTTGTTGTAAATTAATGATTTCCTTAATGAACTCAATCAATTTATGAGCATTGTACCGTGTGAATGTATGCATAAGCCTGTGAAAATGGAGAGAACAGTTAATAAACAAGGTCACCTGAGCATTATTCAACAACTTTTCAGTGATTGAATTTGATCCATGTTTTAAGCCAGATGCTATAGCATTTACCATTTGGTCATCATAACTATACACTTAGCAGTTCCTTAGTTTGGTTACTTAATATCCATAGGCAGGCTAGGGGAACAAAAAATGCATTTCAACAAATCAGTAATATTCATCAATAATGAGTAGTGCCACTACCACACATGAACCCTGGACTGTTATGCCTAGATCCACACATTGTATTTTTGGAAAGGCATTCATGCTTTTCAAAAATATTTGAGTACCTGGTAATACCAAGGAGCACATTTGAAACAATTCATTCATTTTCAGTTTGTAAGTACAGCCCCCCCCCCCTCTATGGTACAACTGACTTGGGGGCCTTGAAATCTGAAATTCTTGAAGATTAGGGACCTAGCTATATAGGTAGTTCATCTGCTTAAAACCTAAGTGCAAAGAAGAAAATATTCAAAGATATAATGTTTTTTCACAATATATACATGTATAATGTATATACCCCCCCCCAACACGAGAACCCCTGACCCTGGGGCAATAATATTCAAAATTTTGGTAGAGGCACTCTTGCTCATCATAAATATGTACTTAGTTAGTTTATATAAAATCTAGGAGCAGAGAAGAAGATTTTCAAAGAATTCATGTATTTTCACTATGTAATCAATAGAGCCCCGCCTTAACACCAGAGCCCCTGGCCCTGGGGTCATAAAATTCACAATTTTTGGAAGAGGCACTCTTGCTCATCTTAACTATGTACTTAGTTTATTTAATACCTATGAGCAGAGAAGAAGATTTTCAAAGAATTCAGGTATTTTCACTATGAAATCACTAGAGCCCCGCCCTAACACCAGAATCCCTGACCCTGGGGCCATAAAATTCACAATTTTGGTAGAGGCACTCTTGCTCATCATAGCTATGTACTTAGTTAGTTTATTTAATATACAGGAGCAAAGAAGAAGATTTTCAAAGAAATAATGCATGTTCACTATATACCTATTTAGCCCCTCCCTAGCACAAGTACCCCTGTCCCCAGGGCCATGAATTTCACAATTTTGGTGGAGGACTCAATGCTGATTACAATCATGCAAACAGTTTGACTGCTTGATGTCCAGGAGTAAAGAAGAAGATTTTTAACGATTGCATTAATTTTAGTGGTTTTGGCCCCACCCCCCAGGCCCCAGGGGGGGGCAGGGATCATGAAATTCACAATTTTTGTTCATCTTCACCCCTAGATGCATTTTGCCAAATTTGGTTGAAATTGGTTCAGTCGTTGCAGAGAAGAAGCTGAAAATGTTCAAATGTTAACACACGACGCACGACGAACGACGCACACCGCACGACGACGGACAAAAACAGATGGCAATAGGTCACCTGAGTTTACTCAGGTGACCTAAAAATGCACTCATTACAGGCACGTAGCAACAGTGGGGGTGGGGGAGGGGGCCCACTTTTTTCCCAACATTACTTTTTTTGTTTGAAATGTTCATTGAAAGGCTGGTTGCCCACCCCCTATATACTATATGCAATTGATATCAGGTAAATGTAGTATTGAATTCTAAGAAATTATTACTAAAAAAATAGTTGGCCTCTACGGAAGCCCATTGGTGACACTTATGAAAAATATTTTATCTGGCGGCCGCCACTTGTATATCTGGCGGCCGCCACATAATTATTTGGCGGTCGCCACTTATTATTTGGCGGCCGCCACTTATATATCTGGCGGTCGCCACTTAAAGGGTTTTTATCATGCATCATGATTTTTTGATATAACAAGGTTTATATGCTATTAAAATCATCCATCAAATTTTTTTGGTTAGAAAATTAATATTTTGGGTGTTTCAGCGATTCAAAGTTTAAATTTCTCAATATGCATATTCTGATCGCCGATGTTGCGCGCCATTGCTCTGACGTCATAGGTGTCAGTCCTGGTCAAGCGTAGTACTTATTGTGTTTACAAAACGACTCAATGGCTTCGTCCTAAAACCCTACTAGAAATTAAATAAATGATAATTGGTTAATTGATAAATAATTAGATCTAATTTGTGGCGTTAGGATGAAAAATCAGCACAGGAAAGGTTTTAGGAAGTTTCTTTTTTACCTGCCAGGGACTTGGTCCGTACGTGGATTTGTCTCCATTCAGAGCATTCGTTTATGTACGATCACAATATTTTCTGTATTATATAAGATATCCATTTAATGGAAATGGTATTTTTCAAAAAATAATAATTTATCAATAGGCATTTTAAAAGCCCGGCACACACATCATGCACTGTGTGTTGTGAAGTTCGTAATGGCGCATGGCGCCATTGAAGATCGAAGTGGCCTTTCTATCAAATGATGTTCATTGCTGGAACAGATAGAAGATACACAAGATCTGTTTATGTATAATTTATTAAAATAACGAAGAAAGAAAACGTATAACGACCACTTTTATAATTACTTAAGAAGTCAAACGTTAATTCGATCTATTCAGTCGAAGCCAGGAGCTGTCTTTAACGGCTTTGTCTTCAATGCCTTATCCTCCTTTCACGGTTTGTTTAAATTTGTTTATTTTTCTGTTGTAGAAGTTAATACATATAAGATTGAGCATCCATATATCCATAGTTATTTTGTCAATATCAAAATTTCTTTCAATCTAGTGGTGTAATCTATTCTTTTTATTTCAAGCAAATATCTATACGGTAGATGTTTTCTTACGATACGCTTTACGAGGTCTAATTGCCCATTGACACCTATGACGTTTCAGTACCACGTGACCCCTATCTAATTAGTGGAGATTTTCAGTCTGAAGACCCTACATTACGGACGTATTATGGCTTAAATACGACAGTTTAAAACATTATTTTATAATTAAATGATAATTATATGTTCCAAGAATATAATAGTGTTTAATTTTTAAGAAATTTCGATGCGTGATAAAAACCCTTTAATATATGGCGGCCGCCACATAGTTTTTCTGGCGGCCGCTATATAATATCTGGCGGCCGCCACATATTTTTCTGGCGGCCGCTTTATAATATCTGGCGGCCGCCACATAATTTATCTGGCGGCCGCCACTTATATATCTGGAGGCCGCTACATAATATTTGGCGGCCGCCACATTATTTATATGGTGGCCGCCAGATAACACCTGGCTTCCTGAATCGCGCGCATGTTTTAATGTGTGGTTTAAGAGGTAGATACAGTGTAAAAATTATAATAGCAACATCAATCAACCAAACTTGTAAGAGATTTATTATGAACCAACACTCCAATCCACACTTCTAATAGATATGTTTTTGCATAGAGCAGATTAATATTTGATTTGAATTATGCAATTCGTTTTTTCTCATTTACTTTTTTATCAATAAGCAGCGGTTGTGTCAACATCCATCTTCTTAACCCAATAACACTCACCTTTTGCAAAATAATTTATGTGGCGGCCGCCGTATAAATTATGTGGCGGCCGCCATATAAATTATTTTGGGGCCGCCAAATAATAAATGGCGGCCGCCAGATATTAATTGGCGGCCGCCAGATACATAAGTGGCGGCCG
This sequence comes from Saccostrea cuccullata, assembly GCF_032062105.1. NCBI lineage: Eukaryota > Metazoa > Mollusca > Bivalvia > Ostreida > Ostreidae > Saccostrea > Saccostrea cuccullata. Next base: position 14,798 of record NW_026925472.1, on the reverse strand, counting down.
CCAAATAATAAGTAGCGGCCGCCAGATATATATGTGGCGGCCGCCAATTAATAAGTGGCGGCCGCCAGATATATATGTGGCGAACGCTAATTAATAAGTGGCGGCCGCCAGATAAAATATTTTTCATACGTGGCACCAACGGGCTTCCGTAGGCCTCTCCCCCTTTCCACGAAATAGGATTTTCGATGTTGGGCAATTCCCCCCTCCCCCCCTTTTTTTTATTATTTGTCAATTTTTTCAGGTAAGTCAAAAAATTTATTGCCCCCCCCCCCCCTCTTTCAAAAACGATGCTACGTGCCTGCACTAATTGACATGTATGCATTTAAACATTTATTAATTATAACCTGAGAGAGAGAGAGAGGGGGGGGGGGTCATGAAAATAAACTATTCTTATGATCATACTTCATCTCTTATCTTGCATAAAAACAGGCAAAGTCCGCGAAATTGTTATTAATATCTTTAATACAAGTAACATTTCATGTTAGAATATTTAAGAAATATCTTTAAAGTCTCCTAAGTCTACCCTAACTAGGACATTCCTAAGAGAGCTTCTATGTCTATCTTAAGAAGTGTCTTAGGACCATCCTAAACTTTGTTAACCCTTTAACTACCAGAGATTTTGTGTATTTTGCTGCATATTGATTAAAAATTTTCGAATAGAAATTTCGGCATTTTCTAGTCACTTTTACATAAAGCAACCCATATATTTTCTGAAAGGTAAAATCCTAAAGTATTCGATTTCGTAGAGTAAAATGACATTGCTGTTGCCATGGCAACGAATAAGACCCATAATTGCCAAATATGTGTTTTTCTTCTTTTTACTTCCCAGAAATACACACAAATTTACAAATAACGCTTCCATAACAGAGATTTAGTGATACTATAGAAACAAAGCATATTGTGAACTTTTTTTAAGTTATACTTGTAAATTTTAGTTTAAAGCGGGGGGGGGGGGGGCATAATGTCCGTCATCCGTAAGCATCTTTTAACCCCCAGAGATTGTTCAAACTGAGAGAAAAAATTTCAGATGAAAATTAGGAAGCTTTTTACTCACTGTTATATATACTCTGAAAGGTAAAATGCTGAAGAATTTTATTTGGTATAATAAAATGGCGTAACGGTTGCCATGGTACGGAAGCCCGTTGGTGCCACGTACGAAAATTATTTATCTGTCGGCCGCCACTTATTATTTGGCGGCCGCCACTTGTATATCTGGCGGCCGCCACATAATTATGTGGCGGTCGCCACTTGTTATTTGGCGGCCGCCACTTATATATCTGGCGGCCGCCACTTAATATATGGCGGCCGCCACATAATCTATATGGCGGCCGCCACATAGTTTTAATGGCGGCCGCCGCATATATTTCTGGCGGCCGCTATATAATATCTGGCGGCCGCCACATATTTTTCTGGCGGCCGCTATATAATATCTGGCGGCCGCCACATAATTTATCTGGCGGCCGCTATATAACATCTGGCGGCCGCCACTTATTATTTGGCGGCCGCCACATGATTTATCTGGCGGCTGCCATTGGCGGCCGCCAAATATTTATCTGGCGGCCGCCACATAATTTATATGGCGGCCGCCAGATAACACCTGGCTTCCTGAATCGCACGCATGTTTAAATGTGTGGTTTAAGAGGTGGATACAGTGTAAAAATTATAATAGCAACATCAATCAGCCAAACTTTTAAGAGATTTATTATGAACCAACACTCCAATCCACACTTATAATAGATATGTTTTTGCATAGAGCAGATTAATATTTGATTTGAATTATGCAAGTATTTGTAGAGTGTTTCGATCATTAAGAAGCCTCATCAGGGGTCACGGACATAAATCATGGTGTTTGCTGTAAGCTATGATTGGTTGGGAATTAAATGAAGTTTTGCATTTTGGATTTCCAAGAATGGTGTTCCAATATTTCAGAATTCGTTTTTTATCATTTACTTTTTTATTAATATTATAAGCAGCGGTTGTGTCAACATCCATCATCTTAACCCAATAACGCTCACCTTCTGCAAAATAATTTATGTGGCGGCCGCCAAATAATAAATGGCGGCCGCCAGATATATAAGTGGCGGCCGCCAAATAATAAGTGGCGGCCGCCAGATATATATGTAGCGGCCGCCAAATAATAAGTAGCGGCCGCCAGATATATATGTGGCGGCCGCCAATTAATAAATGGCGGCCGCCAGATAAAATAATTTTCATACGTGGCACCAACGGGCTTCCGTACCATGGCAACTGAATGCATCCCGAAACTGCAAAAATGTGACTTTTCAAGTTTTCTTTGGAGATGCACAAATATAAATTGAATAACATTCCTTTTTTTGCAGAGTAATGTCTGATAATATTCATACAAAGCATTCAAATAGTCAGTTTTCAATTGAATTTTAGATTTTGTGGTCAAAAACCAGATGAGGTAACACGGTAACAAAGTGACCGCCCCCTGCTCTTCACTCTAACTAAGCTATCCTTTTTCAGTGATAGTAAAAGCTATCTTAAAAACTGCAACTCCTCAGAGGATTTTTGTTAGATTTCAATAAAAGTTCGTACACTGGTAGACGTCACTAGGCCCTAGTAGGGAACATAATTGTGTCTATTGCAATTGGTTCTAATGGAGGGTGTTGCCATGGTTACCTAACGTTTTCCTTACATTTTTTATTGAGCTAGTTATGCCAATATCTGACCTCAAAAATCTCAAAAAGGTTAACTTTGAGAAAACTGTTTCAAAGTGTCACTTTTAAAAAAAAGAATTTTAAAAATATGTAAAAATGTTAAAATTAAATTTGATATCAACCGTACATTGTTTAATTATTATTACTGTTGAAAATATACAAACAACAATCATGACTGATAGAATGCAAAGTTAGGCTTTTTATGCAAGCAAATTGTGATTAGCATGGAAGGCCTGAAAACAAGCTCCTCTACAAAGATGTACACTGCAAATGCTACAACCAAAAAATGTGTCGCTTCTTCGACCGTTCTGTGTGCACTGTTTACATTTTCCACGTGGTTTCGCTAGCTTTGTGCTTATATGTCTGTCGACACTGGCAACACTAATACAAGGAAACCCCCGTCTAGTCGAAGGCGCTCGCTTCCTGCTAGAAAAGTTCTCTGCAATGGCCAGATTGCTGACGATCATCGAGAAATGCTTCGTTGGCTTTTTGGTATCTGGGGTCTCTAACCAAAGCAGGAAGGTATTAATTAGCGAAATTTCAAAAATAAAATTCACCAGATACTTCCAAATTTCTTGGACGGACGGCCTACAAGGCACTTTGACCTTTACTGCTTGGTTCTATCTACCCCATAGTAGTTTGCCTGATAGAGTTCCACAGCAGGTGGCCGCTGAATAACAATTACACCTCCGCCCCGAACCTTTCTCTGAGCCAGGCCATCTCCAAGAGGGTCAGAAGTTGTAGATACAATGTGAACCTAATAAAGTAAAAATACCATAACATAAACAAGTTTAAATCCTTACATTATTTGTCTATCTTTCAAAAAAAGTCACCAAAATAGAATTGCATTGAACAATCATCGTGTTAGCATATTTATTTTGTACAATTTAAAACGTTAATCATATACATACAGGTTTAGCATCATTCCAGACTGTGGCAACAAGATTATTGTGCTGCATCTGCTCAGCATCACCCCTCTCAGGAAGGTGTGGATTCCTGAGCTGTAATGGAAACCCTTTCCTGTTTGACATAATTGTGCCACATCCATATATCACATAAGATTCCAAAGTTTGGAGTAGTGGAATGGAAGTAAAGTATCTACAATTGAAAAAAGACAATAATTAGACTATATTCATGATAGTTATTTCAGATTGCTTAGTCTACATTAATTAACAAGAGGCACGGGGGCCACATCGCTCACCTGATCATAATATTACTAGTATGACAAGCTAAGACCAACGACGGCGACACACAGTAGACAAATTTTAATCCTAAAAGCGCTCACTTGTGCCTTTCGCTAAATGCGCTAATAATATTAATATAAGCGTATATCTTGCCATATCTGATGCTCGAAAAGCTTCTTCCCTTAGGATTCAAGCTGAGAATGACTATGTCTTAGCCTTTTCAAGTTCATCTTTGATTCATTCTAATTATTTTACTGGTAAGAACATAAATCTCTCTCTCTCTCTCTCTCTCTCTCTCTCTATCTCTTTCTCTCCCTCTCTCTCCAATAAAATGTTATACATATACTTGAATACCTGTCAAAAAAAAAAAAAAAACATGATGACCTTTCCACTTCAGAGGCTTGCATAAATGTTTGACAACCCGTTCCCCTAGTGATGAACCACACATAGAATCGTGTTTACCAAGGTACACTCGGTTGTCATTCGTGTACCCGCTTGGTTCACATCTCGTCCATATTATAAAATGTCATGGCCTATAAATATTACCTTATCATGCCCTCATCGATGCTTTGGCATTTCCCTGGTTTGTAAACCTTCTTGAAATTTTCTCTCGTCATGTTGATAAGTGGCCTGATTTTATGAAGTCTAAAATATTAGAAACATGCTACGAGTTATTAAAAATTTATTCATAGAATTAGAGAAAAATATGAATGTCTTTTTCTTGAAAATTAAAACGGGGGGGGGGGGGTATGTAAAATTAATTTCATATTTTTTTCAAAGTGTCTGAAACTTTTTTATGTGGAAAAGAGGGGAAAATTTTATACCTCTTAAGTTATATCTTAAGACTATACCTAAGAACCTTTCCATAGCATGTCCGCTGCATTCATACAGTGGGCTTGTGTCACGTACGTACCCAACCTAAGTACTAGTTTTACCATAATCGTTTGTAGATTGCGCTGCAGTCTGCACGTGCAGTGTGGTGAACACGGCATGTATATATCTGAAGGAATTATTTCATTTTTGTGTTAATTAATTAATTATATTTCATGAAGTTTATAGGCCTAGCCTATAGAACGTTCTATCGTTAAAATGATATTGTCCTACGGACCCGGGTGAGGCCTTGTACCGACACACAGATCCTTCTAGATAACTAATGAAGTTGAAAGGACGTACGACAGTCCGGTAAGCACAAGTTTTGGTATAGATTTGGGTAAAATAGTCTATAATACAAATGGTTAGGTTAAAGTTTAAAGGATCAAATGTCATTGGATGCTACAATAGACGATTTTCAGGAAGGGGGGATTTCCAGACCAGAATTCCCTGAGAAAGAAAAAAAGAAGTTATGGTGGGGTCTGTTTTCTAGGGTGGAGGGCATCCAAAGTCATTTTATTTTTATTTGCTTCAGTATATATTATTGTCCTGCAAATACCTGGGAGGGGGACTCCCTATCCAACCCCTGTCCCTGTAATGACAAATGATCATGTGACTCCTAAGTTGTTGGAAACTTTTTCCATTTGACTACAGGTACATAATTTTTTTTTCTTGTGTTATAATGTTATATAAATTTAATGGTTTAAAGGTTATGAACCCCTGGAGGTCATCCCCACTCCCCTAATGGACTGGAAATGTTCACAATATTATTATCACCACCTTATTATTTTGTGGTGGTGTCTCCATATGTCAGAGTCAAAAATTCAGGGAGAGGGAACTTATGATATAAAAAACACAATATTGATTTACGTTAAGAAATATGCATGGGATTTTTTCCATCATAAATTCTTCTCAAGAACAGCAGAGGCATTATTTTCCCTCATTTTTGGGAAAGGGAGGGGACATTAAATCTCATTTTTTTTTGTCAGTCCATCTTATTGACAGTATGTGCATCTGTCACAATGCATTTAACCTTGGTCATAGATTTTGAAAAATAAGAGATGGGGCTTTCATATTTGACACATGCATATATTATCACCAAACTTTCTAAATATACTATGAATTTTTAACCCAAGTGAGATCTTGACCTTAAAGTTTTACCTACTTTCCAAAAAATAACATTTATCATGTTTATTTAAATTGGTTATTTTGAAAGAGAAAATATAGGGCATTCAAATTATACATTGTATATTACATGTGAAAAGATTTGCTAAATATATCATGACTTTTGACTCTGCGACCTTGACCTAGAAGTTTAACCTACTTGTCAAAAATATTATATTTCCTTATAACTTTTGATTGAAAGAAGATAGGACTTTTTATATTTGACATGTACATTACCGGCTGTGGCAACAAAATATTTCTGAGTATGCTATGAATTTTCCCCTTTGACCTAATTTTTAAAAGTTGACATATGATAGGGGTGCATATTTGTCACACAATCTGCCATAAATTACGGCATTTCATTCACTAAAACACAGAAAGCAGAGGACCACAATTGTATAAGGCCAAAATAAAAAATACTCTTGTTTCATGTCAACCGACCTACCCAACATTTTACCGTCTGACCCTAAAAGTTTTTATTACATTTTCATTTTTTGGGTACCTATTTTTCTAAGATACTACAATTTTTTACAGAAGTGATTCACCACAAGTGTACAGGATACCTTTATTTTATAAATCTTGATTAACAAAATTGCTCTGTAAACTGATAACATATCATTTTCTTGTTATTACATGCTATATGTTCTGCATTCATTGAGTTTTGGAAAAAAAAATTTTTTTCTCTATATAAAATTTTTTTCTGACCTACCTACCCTAATTTTTTGGGTCAGGGAACAGGAAACAAGAGTATATTTTCTTTTGGCCTAATCTTGATATGGAAACATCCTCATATATATTATGTAGATTCAAGTTTTTTATGCCACGCATGACTAGGAATACATGTATACATAGTTTTTATCATGTCCGTCCTCCAACCTTCCATCTGTCTTTCCATCGGGCTCAAAGAAACTATTCTAGAAATTTTTATCAAACTTCATATGCTGATAAATATTGAGGAGAACTCTGCAACTGCATCAACATTTCTTGACCTTGACCATGTTGACCTTCTTTTGACCTTAACCTCACTTTTAGCTCAGTTTAAAAGATTCTATTCAAGATGGACTGATCAAACTTCATATGTTGATGCATACTGATGTAAACTATCCAACTGCAGCAACATCTTTTTACCTTGACTTTTCCTTTGACCTTCAATTAACTTTCTATTAACATGTTTAAATTAGATTGTTTAGTTTGATTTAAAGAAACCATTCAAGTAGTGTTGGCAACGAGTACCCGGTTAATAATAATAATAATAATAACTAGAGCAAAGCTCGTTGCAAAGCAACGAGTAGGTCTTCCGTCCTGTTTGACCGGAAGTAGCTTTTATTTTTAAGTAAAATGAGAATTAACATCCAAAAATGCTTTGAATCCTCTAAAGCTAAGTTAATTAATGCAAAAATAAGCTAAATTCTACTACTTCCGGTTTTACCGGAAGTGACGACGGACGGAAAATTCATTTTTAAGCTCCCAGAGTCATTTGTTACCCAAAAACCTGTCAAGAACGGCAAAAATACGCGTTTTTCGACTACTTCCGGTTTGTCCGGAAGTGACGACCCTGGACGTATTTTGACGACTACAATAAATTAAGCTTGACATTTTAAACAACTTTGCTTCTTTGACGTATTACAAATTCTCAATACTTTTTGAGATATGAAGGAAAAGCTTTTGGCCCCTCCAGGCCCTTAAATTTAGGGGCCAGCCCTTTTTTCTAGATATCATTTGAAAGATCTTTAAATTCTACACTTCTTTTGTTCTACATGTTTTAACAAAATATTTCTAAGTAAAAAGTTATCGTTGAAAAGGTGTCAAAATTTTTTAAATTCGCGATAGGACTATTTTTTGGCCATAATGAGCTTCCGTACACAGCAATTTCGGTGAATATGAAAAACGTTCCGCACAACTACATTTATTGCTCTATTATTACTGAAAATCTCAAGTTTCTATCTTAAGCCGTTTTCGAGAAATCTCGCGGACAAACTAACCCTCTAAAATTCACTAAAATGCAAAAATTGCGGAACCGGAAGTGACGTCATCAAAATTAAAAAATATATGTCTAGATTTTTTTATGTTCCATCATCCCTGAAAGTTTCATGAAAATCGAGCGAGCCGTTTCCGAGAACTCGCGTGCACAAAATCGGTAAGAAAAAAAAAGAAAAAAACTGTGGAAAAGAAACCTAAGAATAACAGAAAGGTCTTCCGTTGGAAACGGAAGACCTTAATGATTGTATTTATATAGCGCCTTTCTAGCATAAATGCTACTCAAAGCGCTTTACAATGCATTAACCGGTTAACCGTCGAACGTTGCGAGTATCGGTTAGTAAAACAGCTATTCGGTTACTCGGATAAATTTAATTCTACATAGTAAAGGCATAGAAAATGAATGTATTATAATCTGAAAATGTATACTAACTCACACATTTCCCTAATTCTAGGTACCATTAGACTTGATCTAGTGCATGTTTGTAGTGAATCAAATTGTTTTGATTAGTTTTCACAGTTTATTTAATTGATAGTTTTGATCGCTTAGGGTATACATATTTTGAAGGCCTGAATTATAACCTCATTTGATAATTTAACGAGATGCTGCCGCAGACATAATAAGCTTGGAGTTGTAACAAAAAAACAGCTGATTTAAAATCTGTTAAATCACCTAAGCTTAAATTATTCGGAAACCGGCGATTTACTGGACAACCCACATAATAACTATTAATTATGGAATATGAAAATAATTATTCTCCTGTCCTTGATTGCGACATGTTTCAGGAGCTGAAAAAGAGAGTGTAATATGGTGATTGACGATGACGTATTTATTTGTCTTCTTTGTGCGTCTAATTCCCTATTCATTTTCTTTATTTTAAAATCATAAATCTTTGACGATATCGTATGTGTGTATTATAAATATAATGTCCCTATACAGTATATTTGTGCATCACTACTACCGATAAGTAAAGAATAAGATAAATAATAGATAATGATACTTTTACCAAAAATCATCCGAGTAACTGGGTACTCGATCGGAAGATAAAGCGAGTAACCGGTTACTAAAAATCGTCCGATTTGCCAACACTAATTCAAGTTGTATATTGAAACTTCTTTTGATGATATACTGATGTAAGCTTTACAATGTTTCACTCTTTTTGTCCTTAACCTTTCCTGTGACCTTGACCTCACTTTTCTAAATTAAATGTCTAGATCAATTTTGAATAAATAATTCAAGATATATTTATCAAACTTCATATGCTGATACATACTGCTAAGAGCTATTAATGCATCAACTTGTTTTGACCTTGACATTTCTTTTGACCTTGACCTCACTTTTTTAAATTAGTGTTTATCTATGTTTTAAATAAATCATTAATTATATTTTTATCAAAATTCATTTGTTAAAAGTAAATTCATTGTGATGTCAGTTTTTCAACCGCAACAACCTTTTGACCCCAACCTTTCCTTTCATCTCTCTTTTCTTAAAAAACGTGTTAAGCTAAGTTTCATTAAATCAGTCGATAGGTATTTCTATCAAATCTAATATGTCTGATAGGTATTAGTAAGAGCTATTCAACAGTGCATCAAAAACTTCCTCAGGTAGTGTAGATTCAAATTTATTCAAATCATGACCCTCTGGGTTTAAGGACGGTGCCACAATGGTTGACCAAAGTTTTACATAGAAGTAAATTATAGGAAAATTCTTTAAAAATCTTCTCAAGAATAGCAAAGCCATAGTTGATCATATTTATATGGAAGCATCCTCAGGTAGCATAGATTAAAGTTTTTTCAAATAATGACACCGGGGTAGGGTGGGGTCACAATGGCCGACCAAAGTTTTACATGGACATGTATAGGAAAATTCTTTAAAAAACTTCTTCTCAAGAATAGCAAAGCCAAAATTGATCATATTTATATGGAAGCATCCTCAAGTACATTTCTTGTGTAGATTCAAGTTTTTTTCAAATTATGACCCCCCGGGGTAGGGCGGGACCACAATAGCCTGTCAAAGTTTTGTAAACATGGAAATATATAGGAAAATTCTTTTAAAATCTTCTCCTCAAGAACAACTAAGCCATAATTGATCATACTTGTGTGGAAGCATCCTTAAGGTAGTGTAGATTTAAGTTTGTTCAAATCATGACCCCCGGGGGTATGGCGGGGCCATAATGGCCGACCATAGTTTTACATAGAAATATATAGGAAAATTCTTTTAAAATCTTCTCCAGAATTATTGGTAGAATACACAAAGTCATAATTGATCATATTTATATGAAAGCATCCTTAAGGTAGTGTAATTTCAAATTTGTTCAAATCATGACCCCCCAGGGGTAGGGCAGGGCCATAATTGCCGACCAAAGTTTTAAATAGAAATATATAGGAAAATTCTTTAAAAATCTACTTCTCAAGAAAAGCAAAGCCATAATTGATCATATATATGTGGAAGCATTCTCAGGTTGTATATATAGATTCAAGTTTGTTCAAATCATGACCCCCAGGGGTAGGGCAAAGTTTTACATAGAAATACATAGGAATTTTTTCAAACATAGGGAAAGTCATCTTTGCTAGCCAAGGGTTTCTGATACACTGAATCTCTCCTCATAAAGCTTGGCATACGGTGAAGTCAAAAGACAGGATTGTTTTCCGTCACGTGATCTCGAATCTATCAGGTACGCACAGATTGCGTCATTGCCAGAAATAAAGACACATGTTAAAAAAAGTTAAAGGTTTTTCAAGAATAATTAAGAAGCAATAATTGAGTTATGTCTATTTATTATTTATAGAACAAATCTGAAGCTTCAATATAGATTCTTAATCACATTCTTAATCACATATATATTTAGAAGATATTGGATGACACCATGGCTATTCATAGAATTGAATGTTATCTTACAGATTGTTGTTTCTTGCGTTTTTCATTTCCGAGATTAACAAGTGAAGATGTATCCCAAACGCAAATATCGTCATTTACAAAATTATTTTATTTATTTATTTATTTATTCAATTTGACAAAAACCACATGTGGCGCAAGTCATACATACAGTAAACAAATATAAAATATATAGTCACATAGATTTTCTTATATTACATGCATCACGTATGAAGTTACAAATATTTCTTGTAGAATTAACATCTGCTGGATTAAGAATTTTATAAGATATACATGTATTATTAAAAAGTGTACAAAATTCACTTCTTAGTTGTTTATATAGAGGACATACAAATAAAAAATGATGTTCATCTTCAACGACATTTTTACAATTAATACAAAATCTTTCATCTCTTGGTATAATTGGGTTACAATATCTGCCAACCTCTATCTGTAATTTGTGAGCACTTATTCTCAATCGAGTCAAAAAAGAACGAAGATTCTTGGAAATGGAAAAATTTAAGTATGGTTGAATTTCAAGTTTGTTTTGCTTCAATTGCTGATTGGTTGACTTGGGTGTACTGAAATCCAATCAGAACTCTGGAAAAAAATCCCGATTTCTATGAACACCGGAGGCCAAGGGTGTATGAGGAGAGTAGCGCATCAGAAACCCTTGGCTAGCGAAAATGAGGGAAAGTTAGCTCGGGGAAAATTCTGTTTACATTTATTTTCATATAGGTCATTATATATTCAGGAATATGTTTTTTTTTCAAAATGTGTAGAACACGAATTGATGTATCCCGTACCAAACATTCTACAGACCAGTTTACTCTTACGATTTCGTCGTATTTTTTACGGATTTTTAGTCTAAAATACGTCTCACGTTTTGCCAATATGAAAATACGGAAATCAGAAATAAGTTAGTTTGGAATTTAACAGTTAGTTTTCGTTATGATCTGTCGTAGATTTACTCTATTTATCGCTAAATAAGAGACAGATTTCAAACACATAAGTGATGTCAGGTTGCCAAAACGCTGTGGTATTATAAAATGACAAAGTCCTTGTTGTTAAAGCATGTTTTTGTAATCAGAAAAGCAGTTTTTCTCTTTTAACATATGTAAAATTGATGGAAAATGAAATCTTACTGGCAAATGCCAAATCTCACGGACAAATCTAAAGAAAAATACTGAGAGACAACGTTATGGGTAAACAGGTCTGATTCTAACAAATGCTCATGAGCAGCTCATGAGACTCACATGAGAATCAAGTAAGAATTGTATGCAAATAAGGTAGAATTGGATTTTGCTCATGTGCAGATTGTTAGTCTTTGTTAGGGAGGAAAATACTAACCAAAATGCACATGTGCAAAATTATGCTCACCTCAATGCTCATGAGCAAAAGTCTATTCAATTTGCTCACCTAAGAACAGCCTTATTTAAGATACAGCATTGGTAGTGATTTTTCTAAGTTCAGTTTTCTCACGTGAGCAAGAAGTGAGCAAGAGGTGAGGAAACTGGACATAATCAAAATTCAGTATTACAAGTAGAACCAAAACCAAAGAATTACAAGTCTTAATTCCTCACGTGAGGCTCACGTGAGGAAATACAATACTTTGACACTCTATGTGGTCCAAGCTTTCCCAAGCGTTTATTACAAATTGACCATGTGTTAAGTGTTAACACTTCCTGCTGATAGCATCACAAATGATTGGGGGCCAGGCAGGAATATCTTAATTTCTTGAGCTTCTAATCTTTAATTCCCATCAATTTGAAAATGCCTTCCTCTGCCTAAACAACCTGTTGTGTCCCCCACTGTTACTTAACGTGCAGCAGTATCCAATGAGGAGAGCCAGTCAGGATTTGTGCGCCTTCTCAGACCAGTTCAAAATTTCAAAACAAAATGTTTGTGAGGGACATTGAAAGTACTGGTATGTGGATTAAAACAGTAAAGAACTGAAATATGCTTTTGGAAATACATGTCATCACCATTTTGAAATAGATGCCAGCCTTTAAAAGTTACAAATGTATCCAGTATGTCCATGGGATGAGGAAATGATTATAAAGATCAATTAGATATTACCATATGGTGCAGCCGCAATGAATTAGGAAAGTTTTGCTGATCTGAGAATAGGGTAAGTGCTTTGAAATTTATTATCCCCCCTCTCATTTCAGATATTACTAATTAAAAAAAATAATATGTTTTGTGTTAATTATCAGCGTATTTAATTTTGATATATTTAATGCAGAATGTTATCAGGAATTACAGTTTAATTAAGAACTATAAATATGGTAAGAACAGATTAGGTCAGAGTGTACAATTGACAGCCTCAGTGCAGTATTCCATGAATTACATTATTTAAGTTGCTAATTAAATATTGATGCATATCATATGATTTTTTTATTGACTGGCTTTTCATGACCAATAGAACCTAGCTTGAAAAAAATACTATTAAACTTCAATTTTTTTGCAGATGAAAGTTAGAATCAAAAGATCTGCAGATTAATCAAGGACCCTAGCTGAGCTTGCAAACATGACGGAGTTCTGATGTTGGCACTCATTTAAAGGAAATGCAAGGAAAAAGAATGGAACAGGATAAATTGATTACGATATTCTTATGACCACTGGATTATTTATTTTACACCCAAGTATGACTGCCACTCATAAATTCGGCAAAGGCAGAAACATCTACTTAGCCTCGAAGACAACTTTAATCCATCTAGTACTAGCTAGTGCAGTCAAAAATGTTGACTGGAAATTTACATTGGATGTTCTATATGTTAATCTACTGGAAAATGGAACTATTGGATAATAATAATTTGATTGATGTGTGCTGTACATAATTATGATAATTTAATTTAATTTTTTATTTCATTTTAAGTTTAAAAAATGAAGTTCACTGAACTTAATTATGCATGCATCTATTTACATGTACATGTTGCTCAAGAGTATTTAAAATGTAACTGATGAATCACATTTTAAAATTACATAATTATATAATGTTTGTAAAAGTGAATTTTGTTCTATTGTTGCTTGTTCAGGTGAGCAATTGTTGCACATGAGTCTCATGAGCCTCATGTGAGCAATATTCTAGGTGAGCAAAATGATTCCTCACGTGAGCAAAAATGCTAATGTTCAGAACCCTGCTCACGTGGGCAATTCACCTAATTTGCATGTTAAATTGCACATGAGACTCACGTGAGCAACTCAGGTGAGGAAATCTGGTTAGTCCTGGTGAGCTGCTCATGAGCAAATTGTGAGAATGGTTTGGTATGGGATGCTATTTCAGTATTTTGACATGTTCACAGGGTTCAAAATTCTTTTAGGACAGACTAATTTTTTGTTAAATTATGGAAGCTTTGCTATACATAAACTTATTTCAGGTATTACACCACTCCCTGTCCTGCCTGCCCCTGTTGCTGGCCTCTCTGGACACCCTGTCGTCGCCTCTCTGTAACAACAAACAACTCATGTCCATGTCTAAGACAAGGACGTAGCAACAGGGGGGGGGGGCCTGGCCCCCCCACTTTTTTCCCCAACATTACCAATTTACCAGTACTTTAGGAAATGTGCATTGAAAGGATAGTTGCCCCCCCCCACTTTTTACCATTATAGTATAGTGATATCTAAGTATTGTTAGAAATTGTATATACCAGGGGAAAAAAATTTGAAGTGATTGTCTGACATCTTGGCGTCAGACAGTACTAGATTTAGGTGGCAGAGGATAGTTTCGAATAAAGTACCGGTCAAAAAATAGAAAAAATAGAGAAACCTGAGGTTTGAATGCATATTATAGGTAATTTTATAGCTAGAATATTTTATGGGTGCATTTGGAGGGACTTGGTGGCCTTGTATATTTTATTGAAATATGACACTTTAATGTCACTACTACTGTATATGGGATATGGACTAGAAATACGAAACTAAGCTCAAAACTCGCTCTACCGGTATTTCACCAGAAAAGCGGGGTGGGTTCACAGGATGAATTGTAGCTTGAAAACGAGGTGGTTGAGCCATTATCTCTTGCTGTTCATTGGTAAGTACAAATGT
>NW_026925471.1:0-25823 GCF_032062105.1 Saccostrea cuccullata | reverse complement strand
GGCTCAAAATCTGCTGGTGAAAAATTTGTAGAAAATTTAAAAAGTCGGGGTGAATTGTAAAAAAAAGATATTGGAAGACTACAGGAGGGGTATTGAACAAATAGTGATTATGTTTTGCTAGGAATAAAAGCTTATACAGACGTGAGTAGCTCGAAATAACTTTGACACTATTTATATTGTTGATTAACTACTCACGACCTCCTGGCAAGTCGTTTCAAACGCCTACCCAATTTCATCGTATAAGTTCATTTCATATGTGCTTTATTTGTGTCAATTATCGGTAAACAAATGGTCATCAGTACAGAACAGCTCTAGATAAAACTTTTTTTCAGTAACACTAATAATATTGTCAATACACAATACACTATTCTCTATATTGGTATAGTTCTGCGTATAAACAATGGCCGAGAAAGGAGACAACAAGAGGAATTTAAGTGACATGTCTAAGTCATTTTCGGACATCATGAGGTCACCTAAAAAACAGAGGGATGGATCTGTGTCTGAGCCATCTCACATAACCACCTCCACCCCTCTGAGAGAGCTGGATCCCAAGGAATTTCCACCCATTCCTTCCATGACACACCAAGTGGTTATTGGACAGGACGACATAGCACGTATTGCTACTGCTGTGAAGCTATCCATTCAGGATGAAATTGCCGAATTGGTCAGGAAAGAAGTAGCAAAAGCGGTCCAGCCTCTTCATGAAGAAATCACAAGGCTTGAAACATCTAATAACGACCTACAACTTCAATTAGACGAGTTAGAACAATACGGCCGCAGACCTCTCGTCAGAATTGCAGGAATTCCTGAAAACGATGATGAAAACACCACAGACCTCATCTTGGGTGTCACTGCTAAGGCCGGAATTCCCCTCAACCGAGATGATATCGTGACGTCGCACAGGGTAGGGGCACCAAGAAACGAGCAATCGAATCAAGGCGGACGATCTGGACCAAGACAGATAACTGCAAGACTGCGTTCTGTCGATCTGAAATTCTGAAACAAGACATGTGATGATCAACGAGGATCTCACCAAGCGTCGAGACAAACTAAGTACTATATATGTGTCGCCAGCTTTGCCGACAGCATAAAATACTACAGGCTTGGTCATCAAACGGAAAAATCCGCATCCGAGATAATAAAAAAAAACATATCTCATCAGACAGGAGGACGACCTCTGTCTGTTTGGCCACGTTCCGCAGTGATAGCATCTGTCCGTTAGCTTTGACATCCGTCCTTTCCAGATATTTATTAAATGTGATTGTCTGTGTATAAATACCTATATTATAAAATCGAATTTCCGTGACATTTTAGTGTATATCAAGCAGAAAGGTTTACCAAAAACTAAAACATAATACTGTCGACTGAAATAAATGTTACGAGTATAGTTCCAATTTCCTCGACAATACATTATATAGAAATAGATACATAATCCTTGACCCAAGCGCCTATGGACGTGGAGACTGGTCCTTCGGATATGGACGTTTAATTAAACCAGGTCCCATGTCGCACTAGATGCTGGCACGAAAAAGATCCCTCACTGTTCGTACTCGTTATTGCAGAGTATATAGAACAAGATTTGCCTCTCTTCACTGGCAAGTGGTGGCGTCTCCATATGAGTTAAAATTCTCGAGAGGGATGTTAAACAATACCCAACCAAACAAAGCAAAATTGTTAAATTCTTAATATATAAATTATATGAGTATTAATGGTATTCACCACCATATAGATGAAACTAATTTTCCATGTATGCTCGTGCAAGCAGTTTTGCCATTTTTTCTGTATAAAAATATAATTTATCTAGCAGACAGCAAATTAAAAACGAAGTCCCTTTAAAACAACCAATCGGAATTCTCCAACATGTGTCATATCATGAAAAAAAAGCAACAACAAATATTTGGAAGGATTTAAGTTTAATACCTGTTTTTATTTGAAGTTGTATGACTTCATGTAAACGCCTGTAATTGTGAATATTGAAACATTGTGCAATTCATTCTTCAGTAACATTCACAGTTCAAATACGATAGCACAGGAACTCGTTTGTGGCTATTGTTAACCCTAATAGAATATTTATACATGTATATAACAATTTATGATTGATATCTATATTCAGTAACACTGGTTTTGAATCCTGCATTATATTCTTTGAGATGGGGTTAAAACATTGAAATTGATTGCATGACTTATACGGACGGAAACACATATGATTTGTTTGCTAATTTTGACATAGAGAGAGCAAAGGCCGTTTTATGGAAATACTAGGGGTGATCAAAAAGTTCGCGAACTAATTTCATAACTTCCATAAAAGAGATTATACATGTATAGGGTTTCAGTGTTGAAAATTCGTTTTAAAATAGTCTCCGACGATTTTCATGCGCATCTGCAACCGTCGTCCTGCATACTTGCCAACCTCCAGCATGCAAAAATCTGGTCATGACCAGATTTTGAAAGTAAAAAATCTGGTCATAATGCGTAAAGACATTCACAACATATTTACCATGATTAAATTATATATACTGATATACATGTATATGTATAACTATTTGTGTATTGAGAATTCTTAAATATCAAAAAAGGCTTTAACTTACAATGACAAAAGATTCAGATATAATTTGATTATAAATTTTCATATTAAAAGAGAGCACTGAAGATTTCATGTATCAGTACTGACCTGAATCAGGTGTGCATTTTTTAAAGCAATTTCAGTATCTGCTAAATTTGAAAGTATTCCAGTTTGGCTTTGAAGTAATTTTTCCTCTTTCGGAATGACCTAGTGAAATATGTATTAAATATGCAGTTAGGGCTATACTGTCTTCGATCACTTTATTTTATCTAATAAAAGTTGTTTTCTAAGATTTCTTGTTATGCACATAAATATCGTTTCTCTTTTCCTTGGTTTATTCAGTGACATGTCTCTGATTTAATTTGTTCCTCCTGGCCCTGATAACGATCGATCTAGTTTCTATCGGAAGCCATTTTAAATTGACTTCAAACAATGATTTTGTCAAAACAATACCCAATTAATTGTTTACAACTGCACTGATTATTAATGCATCGGCATTGTTTACGTAGATCTAAGCTTCGGTTGTAACTGGAAGTTAAAAGTGCAACCTAATTTACGAACCAAATCTGGAGATTTTCGGGTTGTTCGGCAAAAATCGGGTGAAAAGCATGACCCGCTGGGTCATAAAAATATAATTGGGTTACAGGATGAAAAATCGGGTGTAACCCGACAAAATCGGGTGAGTTGGCAACTATGTCGTCCTGTCCCTCTGCGTGATCTTGGTGGTCACGTGACATGCTCCTAAGCGTTCTGTCATAGAAGCTAAAAGATTTTTTAGACCCTTTTATTCCTTACCATGCAATTTTTTTCATAACAAACAAGGTCTATTGTCAGAAATGGCCAAATCTCGACAATAGTATGGGTGGATTATGCTATCCTTTTCCAGAATGAGCATGGTGACCATCATAACTCAAGTCCTCTTTCTTGGAAGCGTCGTATATTCAATGTGGATAAAGTATCATAATGAATGCATCCTTTTTATCATATCTGGTATGTTTAAAGTCGATAATAAACGATATTTTTAGGGATTTAGAAATTATGTTGGCGATCTCTTATATCAAATTGCTCAACAAAGAACACATGTCTTCCCAAACTTGCTTCCACTGGGCAACAAAACAAACATCGTAATCTATTTAAAACATCTCTCTTCCTTCACTAAAACAATCAATCCAGTTAATGACTAGGCGTACTTCTGGCTAGTCTTTTGTCTTCAGAAACCGTGTAAAATTATAAAAAATCTGTTAGCATGTGGCGATATCGAGGTCAATCCGGGGCCTACCATTGAACATGTCCTTGACATTTTACACCTCAATATACGAAGTATTAGACACAAAATCGATCATTTAAACTCTTTTGTTCATGATTTTGACATTTTATGTTTAACAGAAACCCATCTGGACCATACTGTACACAATGATGACTTACACTTAAATGGGTTTTGTAATATTTTGAGGAAAGATAGAAACTGTTACGGGGGTGGTGTCATGATTTACTTATCAGAAAAAATACGCGCTATTAGGCGACATGAATTCGAACCAGCTGACTTTGAATGCATATGGATTGAAATTGATAATCATACCTTTAACTATTTCTTATGCTGTGTATATCGTCCCCCAAACTCTGATGGCAGTTTTTGGACCAAACTTTCATGGAGTATTGATAAAGTTGGTGAAAAATCCAATAAGATAGTAATAGTTGGTGACATTAATGTTGACCTCTTTACAGCTCCACAAACACATATCATCCGTGAAATAATTGCAACACACAATTTAGTTAACAATATCCATGAACCTACAAGAACTACGAACACGTCGAGCACGCTGCTTGACCCAATTTTTTCTTCTGTTGATATTCAAGTATGCGAATCGGGCACATTAGTAATGGAATCATCTATAAGTGATCATAGAGCTACTTTTATCTCGCTTTTCTCTAATATAAACTACAATCGCTCTTACAAAAGAAAAGTGTGGGCCTATAAAAATGCGGACTTTGGTAAATTAAATACTTTGATAGAAAACTGTAATTGGGATAAAATCATCAATGAAGCTGATACCATAGATTTGGCCACTGAAAATTTCACATCTGAATTTCTCACTCGTGTTCGCGAATGCGTACCGGAACAAACAATAACAATCCGTCCTCGTGACAAACCATGGTTCGATTCTTTATTAAGGAAAACAATTAGAACTAGTGCTAATTGTAACGGAGACCGTTACAGATGTTCCCCAAACGCTCCCCAACTCCCTTTTGGTGCCATATTCCATGTAAGCTTCATTAAATAGGACAAAATTTATGCATTTGAGACTTTAATTATCAACGCCAAGTTCATTTAAATTTTAGCATTGCACGCGTGCGCATGTGAATGCATGTGCGTAATGACCATATCATCTTGTCTACATAATTTATAAATTTTAATATACTAAATATTAAAGTATTTAAACCAAAAGTATTAAAACATACGCTCATTCAAGTGTATTTTTGATTTAACTCATTTCACGTGCACGCACGTGCATACATGAGCATGGTGACCATATCTACTTGTAGAAGTCCATTACATCTATCTATGTTCTAAATCCCACCCCGTTTGGTTGAAAACCAAGGGAGTTATAGCTGTTTAAAGTTTCAGCCAATCCGATTACAGCGCATGTACACCCACATGTATGCATGTGCATTGTGGCCATACCTTCTTGTAGAGGTTTATTAAATCTATCTATGTTCCAAATCCCATCCTCTTTTGTTGAAAACTAAGGGAGTTATAGCTATTTAAAGTTTAAGCCAATCAGATTGCAGCGCACGTGCATGCACGTGTTTTCATGATAATTGTTATATATCATGTTGTAGGATATCTTTATGCATGGCTATGTTCAAAATTCCATGAGATTTCTTTGAAAAACAAGAAAGATATAGAGACTTTAGTTTCAGCCAATCAGAGCGAAGCGCACGTGCATGCGCGTAAGATCTTGGTATTTTGGCCATGTCATACTGTCTATGCTACAAATATATCCTTATATTTTTAATTTCAAAGCATTTCATTACAAATGTAAAAAGTTACGCCTATATCACTTGAACCGGTTATTTCACGTGTTGCACGCGCGTGCTCTTGCAAACACACATGCATGTACGTGCTTTTATGAAAATTCTTCTAATCATGCTGTAGATCTTCATAATTTGTGACTACGTTCAAAATTTCAAATGATTTTGACAAGAAACAAGAAAGATATTGAGACTTTAGTTTCAGCCAATCAGAGCGAAGCGCACGTGCATGCGCGTGAGATCTTGCCATATTGACCGAGTCATCTTGTTTATACTACTAATATATCCTTACATTATGAGTTTCAAAACATTTCATCAAAAAATAGAAAAGTTACGGCAGTATACATTATATTGGTCATTTCACGTGTTGCACGTGCGCGCTCTTGCAAGCACGTGCGCGCAAAATGACCTTCGTTTGGCAACTCTACATAACATGCCTACTGACCCTAAAAAGGTTTCACCTAAGTCGGATGTATAGTTTACAAGATCACTCGTGGACAAAATTTTCCCCAGGAAGAAGAAAAATAATAATAATAAAAATAATAATAAGAAACAGAGTAAAACAATATGTTCCCCAACTTCGTTTGGGGAACATAATTAGAGACCGTCTTCATAAAAAAGCACATAAAACTAAAAGAGAATCTAATCGGTCTGAATATAGAAAGGTACGGAATTCGGTTAACAATATGAAGAAACATGCTATGGCTAATTATTACGACAATATTGAAACATATCTAGAGGACTCAAGTAAAAATAATAATAAACTTTATTGGAAATTGATGAAGGATTCATTCAACATTAAACTATCTAACGAGATACCACCTATTGAAATATATAATGATAAAGGTGTTAAAAAGTTGGCTTACTCTGACTTAGACAAAATTGAAGCCTTAAATTCTTATTTTTCATCTATTTCTACTATTGATGATTCAAACGAAACACTACCAAACATGTACAATCTATGTAGTAGCACATTTTGTAAAATATCAATTGAAGAACATGAAGTATCAGACATTATTTCAATGCTTCCCGTGAACAAAGCTATAGGTCCCGACTGTATAAGTCATTAAATGTTAAAATCTACTCTCCATTCTGTTGTTAAACCACTCACTATGTTATACAACAGGTCCCTGTCAGATAGAATATTTCCATCTTTCTGGAAAATAGCTCATGTTATTCCTCTTTTTAAAAAGGATGACCCCTCTTTGGTTTCAAATTATAGACCTGTATCGCTGTTATCCTGTGTTAGTAAAATTATGGAAAGAATTATTTTTAAACATGTGTACAATTAT
Organism: Saccostrea cuccullata; assembly: GCF_032062105.1. Classification (NCBI taxonomy): domain Eukaryota; kingdom Metazoa; phylum Mollusca; class Bivalvia; order Ostreida; family Ostreidae; genus Saccostrea; species Saccostrea cuccullata. The sequence continues at coordinate 18,935 of NW_026925471.1, read as the reverse complement.
TTTCACGGTAATCACCTGTTTTATCGATATCAAGCCGGTTTTTTACCTGGACATTTTACTGTGTATCAATTACTAGAAACATATCATAGTATTGTACAAAATATTGATGCAGGAAAAGTATGTTGTATGGTTTTTTGTGATTTGTCTAAAGCATTTGACAGAGTATGGCACAAGGGTCTCATTTTTTAAATTACAAACTTATGGTTTATCCGGAGATATCCTGCAGTGGTTTTCTATAGTTATCTAAGTCATAGGTCACAAAAAGATATGTATAAGGATTTGTTCTCTTCAAAACTTGATTTATATGCAGGTGTACCACAGGGCTCTGTATTGGGGCCACTCATATATGTAAATGATGTTGCTGAAATATGATGTCCATGTGTAGATTGTTTGCTGATGATAATTCGCTTCAACAATGTTCATACAATATTTTAGACATTGAATACAAGCTAAACCACGATTTACACATTCTAGAATCATGGTCAGATAAATGGCTTCTAAAATTTAATCCATCTAAAACAAAGGTAGTCTTCTTTAACACAAAGGCCATTTCTATTATGCCAAAATTATTTTTTAAAGGAGATAGGCTAGAATGCGTCCCAGTCCATAGACACTTGGGTTTATTATTGTCACAGAATCTCAGCTGGTCTGCATATATTGACGGTATTGTAAATAATGCTTATAAAAACTTGGGCTTTTGAAAAAACTTAAGTTTAAATTGAGTAGAAATAACCTTTCAAAATTGTACACTACATTTATAAGACCAATGCTCGAATACGCTTCTGTTGTATGGGATGGGTGCTCTGAACAAGATTCTGAAAAGCTTGAAAAAGTACAACTACCTGCGGCTAGAATTGTCACCGGACTTCCTATTTTTGCATCTACTGAAACACTTTATTTAGAAACTGGTTGGGAAACTTTAAAAATTTAGGCGTGGTGTTGCAAAAATGTCTACTATGTTCAAGATACATAAAGGGACTGTCCCTGAATATTTAAATAATATTGTACCAAACAGGCATGAAAATGTATCAAAATACAATACCCGCAATAAAGAATAGTTCATTATTCCAAGATGTAGAACATAACTATTCAAAAAGTCATTTGTGACAGACGCCGTGAAACAATGGAATTTATTGAAATTAGATACAAGAAAGCCATCTCAATTAATTCCTTCCGTAAAAACTTGAAAGCTTGTACAAAAATCATCAATCCGCCATCATATTTTTATTTTGGTAAACGCTACACAAACATACTTCATACTAAACTAAGACACAACTGTTTACTTAATTATGATCTATTTAAACGCAATGTTATCAACAGTCCTCTTTGTTCTTGTGGAAAGTATGAAGATGTTTATCATTATTTTTTTGCTTGTACAAAGTATGCAAATGCTAGAAACAATCTTTTTAACCACCTGTTCATGCTTGAAGAATTGGTTACAATTGACACTAACCTACTATTATGGGGTGATAGAGATTTGCCTGTATCAATTAATATTAATATTTTTGCTGCTGTCCATAGCTGCTGTCCATAGATTTATTACTGAAACGTGTAGATTTTAAATTGATTTGTAATTTAATTGCATCACTTGAAAATATTATAATTATTATATTTTAATGTATTATTTGCATGACATATTGTTATATTTATAGAGAGGAACTTGTAAGTTGCAAGAACTTGTTTCCAATCCATTTGACTTGTTCAATAAAATATGTTCAAAACATCATTGCAAAAGCTCAAAGGGTTCTCGAGATATCGTGTGGAAACGAAAGCGTTACAGACCGACAGAAAGACGGACGGACGGACGGACAAACCCAAATTAATATCCCCCACTTTTCAAGCGGGGGACAAAAACACGTGTGTGTTCTGCGGAGCACTGGCTTAGAATGATCCAACACCTCACAAAATAACGCCTTCTCATTGGTCTTTCTTTGGTCACGCCTACCATAAACAGGCCTTTCCAATACATACAGGGTATATTCGATTAAACGGCACGGGTTACACGAGTTACTAGAGTTGTAAACAAAACAGCCTATCTTCGACACGGGTGATCAACTCGTGTTACGCCGTATACTCCTCAGTTTACCTGGAGTAACAGGTGAAAAAAAATGGCGGGAAGTAGAGTCGCATTATAAATGCGAAAAGTATTTCTGCATAAAGAGCCATAGCGCATTTGATAGTCACTTTCGCCTACTCTAGTAGTGATTTTTTAAATACATTGTTTAACCTAATTTTTGTCATACAATGTCAGTTTTTACAAGCCTTGAAGCAAATCACACAAAAATAATATTTAAATATTAAAAGTTCCCTCATATGATAGGTATAAAAATCGTTCAGTTTATATGGAGAGTATCGTAAATACTAAGGTACCCCTAAACAATGACAAACTGTAGCAGAAGACCACCCTTAACCAGAAAAACAACTTCTGAATAATTTTATTTGGATATGACTGCACTTCATTACATTTAGATAATTTTGGTTAAAGGTGGTCTTCATATTGAAAATATTAAAAATATGTAAAAATTTTTCTTCTCAAAATTATCTTAAGATTCAACAATCTGTCTTAAATTTATCCATCCAAGTACAACGACTTCGTTGCGTAATGGAATGATTGTTGGACTGTAGACATAATGATCGTGGGTTCGAATCTCACCGTGTGTTTCTTATCTATGCTTTTTTTCTCTGAGCATTTTTCCTAATATGCTTTTCTTTTATTATTTTATTTTATATGTATAAATAATGTAAGAGATTATTATATAATACAACATTACACTTTGAAAGTATCTCGGGAAAAAACAGTCCTGAACTATTTTAATGACCCAAACTCATAGCTGCTAGCCTGTTTTATTTTTAAAATTTTCTAAAAATCTTGTTTAGAATAAGAGTATTGAACATGTAAGATTATTGTCATGTAACAAAATTGCAACTATGAAAATTTAACTCTGGTCCACATGTAGTTTGATCTTGAATTGAAAAGGTACATGTATCTATAAATAGAAACAGGTGGTTTCCTTTTAAATACTTGAGTCGGCAGTGTCGTCGGTAAGGCAGCTATGGCTCTTTGCCAGTGTTTGTATGAGAAATTTAAAACGCCCATGAAAAAAGCCTGCAATATTGTTTTGACATCCCCTTTTTTAGTTTCCATGTCAACCTCACCAATTAATTAACTATTGTGTTTTCATTGACAGTTTTCATTTTTTTGTACAAAAAAAAAAAAAAAAAAAAAAGAAGAAGCTAATCCAGTTTTTCTTTACTCTGCCGAACTGCTGCCCGAACCTCTGGGGCCCGTTTTACAAAAGAACTTACGGCTAAAACCAAAAACTTATGTAAATTATAAAATTTTGCTAAATTAATTTTTTTAAAATTGTTACCCTAAAGATATTTTATTTTTTATTTCAGAAGAATAAGACCGTTGTCAAATTTATGTAAAATACAAAGTTATAAGTAGAATAATATTTTTGTCTTAGGATTATAAAAAATGTCTTATAAAGGCATATTGATTCATTAAAATTATTCCTATAGATTTAAAAATCGCACCATACACTGTACGATGTACATGTAGATATGTCATATTTTAAAATTACATTATGTTTTTTTTTTTTTAATAATACAGTTTCAAAATAATTACAGACTCCGATGTGAGAGCATATTGTAGTTACATGCACATGTATAAATTTTAAAAATGTGGATGTTGCATCCCCCAGAACCAGTTGATTTGTTGTACACGTACAATAAATATACATGTACTCTGTACTTTTAAAATTATTATATCTATAGAGACTACCTTGTCAGCCTTTAATCGTGACCGTAATAATTATTGTACCTTAAGTTTTCATGAGAATTTTTTTTAAAATAATAAATTTAGTTGAAATATTGAACATACTATTTTTACAGACTCAAAATTAAAACTACAGCTATGTAAGACCATGAAAATCACGTTGGCTCAAGGTTTCTTTTCAATCATCGTTACACAATTTTTTGTGGTATAGATCTGTAAAAATTATACAAGTTTATGTCTCTCAAATCTTATGACTAACATTGGATTAATGAAATATGTAAGCTATGGTACTTTTAGACCCATTATGAAACCCGATGTAGAAAGTTACAGGGGGAAGCCCCCCCCCCCCTTTACACTTTTTTTCCCAAACAAAACTCTTTTAGTACGATCCGGATATAGCGAATTCACGGATATAGCGAAGTTTTTCTGAGTCCCCGCAAAAATCTTAACAAATCTTTATAAAATTTTACAGTTAAAACGAACTCTGATATAACGAATTTACGGATACAACGAACTGATTTTGAGTCCCGCTGAGGTTAAATATAAGGAAATTACACATCTTTTATAACGAATTTTCAAAGATCTCAAAATTTGTTAAATTGAACTGACTTTATTTTCTTTTATTTTTGCATTTGTATATAAAATTCAATTCATAATAAAACATTAGTTATTAAAGATAATGTTTTGTAATATTTGCTTCCCAAACATATTAGCACTTGAAGGAAAACACGCATATTGCGATTTCGCTATATATGGTTATACAAATTCGTTATTCGGATATATTAACGAATTACGGATATAGCGAATTAATTTCACATGTCCCCAGGACTTTGCTATAACCGAGTTGTACTGTATTGAACATTTTCATTGAAAGGCTAGTAGCCCCCTTTTTGTTACAATAAAGTCAAGCAAGGGTGAAGTAGTATTGTATGAATAAAATCTGGTGCTGAAAGAAGTGGAACTTACATCCCCCTCCTCCAACAAAGTCGGACTTTCGAGTGTGGGTAATGTCCTTTTTTTATTGTCAAGTTTTTTCAGATTAGTAAAAAAAATTTTCTGGCTTGCCCCCCCCCCCCATCTTTTTTTTTTTTTTTTTTAAAAACGATGGTACGCCACTATAATATTAAAAAACTATTGACACGTCTGTATGTGAAGACATCCTCCTCCTCCTTCTTCTTCTTCTTTTTGTTTTTTTTTTTTTTGTTTTTTATAAAGAGGAGGTGTTGAATTCTTAAATTAATATTCCAAGGATAAATAATATACATGTTTTATCTGTAAAAAATACACTCTATTGAACAATTAATTCAGTTACGAGGTTTTGTATGAAATTATCTGTTATTCTTTATTTGTTAGTTAGAAATTGTTTATTGATCAATTGTTTGTCCTCTTCAAAACCAGAAAATTTCAAATCCATTTTCAAAAAGTTTTCCCTTGATATTGATAACCCAGTTGTGAGAGTGTCTGCTGAGATGATTCACACTCACTGAACACAGATTCACAACACATTTTCAGGATGTGTCGGTTTCTGCTTTTTTGATCTATTTTTATACATCCGCTCCGAAAGTGAGGGGAATATACTGTTTTCCCCGCCATATTTAAGTAAACACTATACAACACGAGATGTTTTATTTAGGTCACTAGATTTCAATCAGTGAGTATGCGCATATTTAACACTAGTGCGACACGGGTTGTCTTAATCGAATACACTCTCAATGTTTTCCCGCTTTTCTACGAAACGCGGGAAAACTCTATTATATTATCGCAAAATTGTGTTGAAAAGTTCAATATAAATAGGGATCTGAGCTATCCGGCCGGGCTTGTTTTTTTTCTCTACAGAAAGCTTGCCGATTTCCGTTCCGATTTATGACATTAGGCTGAATACATGTAAGAATTTGTTTTTCATAAATCTTTATTTCACTTTTATCATTATTCTGAGCTTGTTATCTCCAAACGTAATACTAGAAACTGATATTTTTCTTTACTTCTCATTTTACATTGTGGTAATGTCTACCGTTTATGAAATGCTATTCTTTTGTCTAGTCTGTTTATTTTATTACACATTTCCGTGGATATAATAAAAACATGCCATTAATGTGAGCAAATTATATAGGCCTAAATGAAATCCAAAGGATTACAGTACTGATAGTGATAGACGTAGCCCTACTATTTCAAAATTTAAGATCTTAATTAGAACATTGATTTAGAGCAGAAGTACATGTAGGTTATTCTAAATATATTAAGCTCAAATGATTCAAGCAATACGTAACACACTACATGTAATCCAGACAAGCACTAGTAGCACAAACGGAATAAAAGCAATGTGATTAAATTCTAAGGAATACATACAACTGAAATTCATCGCAGCTCAGTGCTGCCGAGAATACCTGTATGGAGTAACACAGAGTGAGTTGTTTTTGTCCTCGGAGAAAGTTTACTTATTCTGAGGTTTGTTCCATCTGACTGACAACTGTACATTGGATTGTTACGAATTGATCTTTGTTGAGTGTTTCTTATATCAATATAATGGGCATGCATAATGGATAGATGGAAGGAAAATATGCAAGCCTATAAAAATAACTTAAAATAATCTTTGAAAAGGCAAAAATTTAAAGCTATAAAGAGTGGAACTAGGTGGATTCGAACCCCCGACTTTAAATAGAAAGTTCCCAGGGTTTAAAAGTCAGCGCATATATCAACTGAGCTAATCTGACTATAAGATTGTACATGTATGGTATAAATTTGAAGCAGTCTTAAATTATTTCTTACATTCAAACCTTTCATAATATCATAATTTCATTAAGGGGTAAGTCTGCCCTGAAGGACTTCTAGGCCAAAATTCATGCAAAAATCTACGCTCTAACGGACATAATGGTGTTCGGCTAACTATGGTGGTTTATTGTAAAATTGTAAATAATAAATTAATTTTAGGTGTAAAATACAAATTTGAAAATTTTTGACATACATACGGTAAAAATGAAACAAATAAAGATTGATTTTTAAATGTCACTTTTTCCGGAAAACTATTCTCTCCTATAGATCAGATCTTTTGTCACAGTGAATACATCCTTTACTGACGAAAGAGAATTTATTATGGACTACAGAAAAACCAAAGAAAATTTTACAAACAGAAAATTCAATGTTCTAGTGGTTGCTATAGAATTTATTTCACAGTTAAGACAGGTTTTTACGGAAGCCCGTTGAGGCCAGTTCAGAGAAAGAAATATTTTTTATTGCGTTTAAACGCAATAATTTTTGCGTTTAAACATAATCTTTTTCGCTTAATCGCAATAATTATTGTGTGTAAACACAAATTTTTTTTCATCTCTGAACTGGCCTCAACGGGCTTCCGTAGGTTTTTCATAAATGCAAAAAAAAAAAAAAAAAAAAAAAATCTATATGTACTGGTATACTAAACTTATGAATATTTTTCATTTAAAATGCTGCTACATCTTTAAAATTCATTGTTTGAAATTATAGTGCTAGTACAACGCAGTTAATTTAGGTGATTATTAGGGGAAGTAGTGAAAAGCATCGTTATCGTTTATGATTTGCTTTTGCTTTCAATGGACACAATTATATATGAAATTCGATCGTCATTGACATTCTAAAACAGTTTTTAAAACGATATATACACTGCTTCAAAGATCTTAGATAGAAACTGAAAATATTATATTTAGTACGTATGGATAAAAAAATTAAGATTTTATAAAACAACCTATTTTATTTTAATCCGTTATTGAACTTTCGACGTTTTTCTTTATTATTATTACATGTATTTTTTTTTTTTTTAAATCTGTGTATTCATTTGTGTTGTTGCGTAAAGGGCGTTACGTCACTGCTTAAAATGTACTTTAGACTTTGATCAAGTCACTGTCTTTCTTGCAACACAACTTGTAAAAAAAATTTAAATGGGAAGCTGTGTCCATCAAATGCTCGTTATCAACAGTCGTAATTTTATGCAGCACAGGCCTTTGGATCGCTTAAAAAAAAATGTGTGTGTAAAAAAAAAAAAAATAAAGGTACTGAACTCTTACACTGGGTACCTAATTTCGCTAATAAAATATTTTTTATTCTACTGCTCTAAAATTCTAATTTCTATTGAAATCTATTCATAGATAAACATTCTTCAATTCTACCAAAGCTCATTCCGAAATGCCATATATTTCTTGAGATATTCTGAAACCAATTTCAAAATTGACCTACTTTCTTTTACTCGACATTAGCTTGGGCCCCTGGTCATTCACATGTAAACAGACGGTGTTTGAAGTGCTGCGAAGAGTTGCATAGTATTTGCAAAATCTTTCAACAATTTAAAGTTGATTTCTTACTCCAGATTGTAACGTTAAGTCTGTAATGATATTCCTTTCGCGAAAAATTAATTTGAAAACGTCTACATCAACAGCAGAAGGATAAAACGTACGCTGAACTAGGACCTGAGGTCCCCTGCTCAGTTCACGACTATCGGGCCTGTTTACTCCGCTACAAAATGTAGTGCATTGCATACGTAAAGTGAAAATAGAATAAATCGTAATACTGTGAAGCCTTTAAAGTGTAAAACAAACAATTTTTTAAAAGGAATAACCATCTGATGGGCATTAGAAAAGATAGAGGGGGTGGAGGGTGGGTGCTGAGCAACATTAACTGCAATTTTATGCGATATATGATATATAAGCGTATAACATTTATGGATTACGTTAGGTGACCTGTGGTCTCCCTATGATATTATTCCATGTAACGTTATAGTACACATCAGTAGGGGACAACTGTAAGGTGACCAGAGAACAAGTAATATTGTACATCAGTAGGAGGACCAGAGGTCACCTTATATTGTACATCAGTAGGGGGACATCAGTAGGGAGAGCAAAGGTCACCTTATATAGTACATAAGTAAGGGGACCAGAGGTCACCTTAAACTGTACATCAGTAGGGGAACAAGAGGACACCTTATTTGTACATCAGTAGGAGGACCAGAGGACACCTAATATTGTACATCAGTAAGAGGACCAGTGTGTCACCTTATATAATATATCATTAGGTTGACGAAAAGTCACCATATACATGTACATCAGAAGGGTACATCAGTAGGGGGACCAGAGAGCACCTTATACTGTACATCAGTAGGGGGACTACAGGGGTATTTTGAAATCTACATATGTAGGGGGACCAGAATACACCTTATATTGTACATAAGTAGGGGACAACAGAAAGGGGGGCAGAGAACTCCTTATATTCTACATCAGTAGGGGGACCAGAGGTCACCTTTAATTCTACATATGTAGGGGGACCAGAGGTCACTTTAAATTGTACGTCAGTGGAGGGACCAGAGGTCATCTTATACTGTACAACAGTAGGGGACATCAGTAGGAGAGCAGAGGTCACCTTATATTGTACATAAGAAGGAGGACCAGAGGTCACCTTATATTGTACAGCAGTGGGGAGACCAGAGGTCACCTTAAATTGTACATCAATAGGGGTACCAGGAGTCACTTTATATTGTACATCATTTGGGGGACCAGAGGCAACCTTATATTGTACATCAGCTGTAGTAGGGGGACCAGAGGTCACCTTAAATTGTACATCAGTAGGGGGCCAGAGGTTACCTAATACTATACATCAGTAGGGGGTGCAGAGGTCACCTTTAATTCTACATATGGAGGGGGAGCAGAGGTCACCTTATATTGTACATCAGTAGGGGACAACAGTAAGGGGACCAGAGAACAGCTTATATTGTACATCATTAGTGGGACCAGAGGTCACCTTATATCCTACATCAATAGGGGGACCAGAAATCACCTTATATTGCACATCAGTTTGGGGACCAGAGGCAACCTTATATTGTACATTAGCTAAAGTATGGGGACCAGAGGTCACCTTATATTGTACATCAGTAGGTCACCTTAAATTGTACATCAGTAGGGGGACCAGAGGTCACCTTATACTGTACATCAGTAGTGGACATCAGAAGGAGAGCAGAGGTTACCTTTAATTCTACATTTTTAGGGGGACCAGAGGTCACTTTATACTGTACATCAGTTGGGGGACTAGAGGTAACCTTATATTGTATATCAGTAGGGGGACCAGGAGTCACCTTATATTGTGCATCAGTTGGGGGACAAGAGGCAACCTTATATTGTAAATCAGTAGGGGGACCAGGAGTCACCTTACATTGTACATCAGTTGGGGGACCAATGGCAACCTTATACTGTACATCAGCAGGGGGACCAGGAGTCACCTTTTATTTTACATCAGAAGGGGGACCAGAGGTCACCTTATACTGTACATCAGTAGTGGACATCAGTAGGAGAGCAGAAGGTACCTTTAATTCTACATTTATAGGGGGGCCAGAGGTCACCTTATACTGTACATCAGTTGGGGGACTAGAGGTAACCTTATATTGTATATCAGTAGGGGGACCAGGAGTCACCTTATATTGTAGATCAGTTCGGGGACCAGAGGCAACCTTATATTGTACATCAGTAGGGGGACCAGGAGTCACCTTATATTGCACATCAGTAGGGGGACCAGAGGTCACCTTATATTGTACATCATTAGGGGGACCAGGAGTAACCTTATATTGTACATCAGTTGGGGGACTCGAGTCAACCTTATATTGTTCATTAGCTATAGTAGGGGGACTAGATGTCACCTTATTTTGTACATTAGTAGGGGACATCAGAAGGGGGAGCAGAGGTCACCTTATATTGTACATAAGAAGGGGGACCAGAGGTCACCTTATATTGTACATCAGTAGGGGAACCAGAGGACACTTTATATTGAACATCAGTAGGGGGACCATAGGACACCTAATATTACACTTTAGATCAGTAAGGGGACCAGAGGGAACCTTATAGTAGGGGACATCAGTAGGGGGACCAGAGGTCACCTTATATTGTATATCAGTTGGGGGACAAGAGATCATCTTATATTGTATAACAGTAGGGGGACCAGAGGACACCATATATCGTACATTGGTAGGGGGTCTAGGGGTCACCTTATTTTGTACATCAGTAGGGGGACCAGAGGGCACCTTATATTGTACATCAGTAGGAGGACCAGAGGACACCTTATATTGTACATCAGCAGGGGGACCAGGGTCATCTTATATTGTACATCAGTAGGGGGACCATAGGACTTCTTATATTGTACAACAGCAGGTTAACCAGGGTACATCTTATATTGTTCATAAGTTGGGGACATCAGTAGGGGGACCAGAGGACACCTTATATTATTCATCAGTAGGGGGACCAGGGGTTTCTTACTTTGTACACCAGTAGGGTGACCAGAGGTCACTTTATATTGTACATCAGTAATGGGACCATAGGACACCTTTTATGTACATCAGTAGGGGGAACAGAGGTCACCTCATTTTGTACATAAGTAGGGAACATCAGTAGGGGGACAAGGGGTCACCTTATATAGTACAAGTTCAGTTTTAACGTTCGTTACTGGGTGGACGAGAAGTAAACTAATATTGTACAATAATAAGTTGACCAAAGGTCACCTTATATGTTATTTCATTATGGAGACTTATGGTCATCTTTATATTGTACAACAGAAAGGGGACCATAGGTCACCTTATACTGTACAAAAGCAGACGTCAGATTATATTGTACATCATAAGGGGAAACGGAGGTCACCTTATACATCAATAGGGGGTCAGAGGTTACCCTATGTTGTAGATCATTATGAGGACCTTAGGTCACTCTATATTTTACATCACAAGGGGGACCAGAGGTCACATTGTATTGCATAAATAAGGAGACCAGTGGTCCCCTTTGTTGTACATTTTTAAAGAAATCAGACATAAAAGATATGATATGAATGCAGAGAGATAAAGCATCAACGATTCTAGACTTGTCTTAACCAACAGACACCTAAAAAGAAAACAAGGGCGGACCAGTGGGTACAGATGAAATGCATATTAACGCGATGCTAGTCGTTCACTTAAGAACACGACAAGAGGCCTATGGATCTTATAGGTCATTTGAACATCTTGTAAAACTTCAAAACTTTCATTTCAAATAAGCGGTAATAATTAGTAGTGCTCATTGACCACAAAAACCCTCATCCTGAGGTCATACATTTCACAATTTTGAAAAAAAGGACCATTGTTCATAAAAAAATTGGTTTATAGTTTATACCAAAGAACAAATTTCAAAGCATTAATTCAATTACAGTATTGTCTACAAATGACATGGTACCCATGAGCCAGGGGCCTTGAGATTTATAATTCTGGAAGACACTCCCTTGCTTATCATAACTATATATGTAGTTAGTTTAATTAATATCCAGGAACAGAGAGGAAGATTTTTTTTAAAGAATTAAGGAGGCTGGGGGACAACAAATTAACCACAAATTAACCATCAGTTTATCAGGTTTACTTATTTTTTTACATACGGTATCTTAAGCTGTCAAATATCATTTGGCAAAGAAAAAATTCATACATTTTAGTTTCTAAATTTGATAATTTTTGTATATCTTTATATGGAGCTCTTCTTTTAAAAAAGATCGAAATAGTCTGAAAATGGCTGCCACCCCTCATGATTATAAACTTTACAGTTTATATAGCCCCAGCGTAACACCGGAACCCCTGATCTTTGGGTCACGAATTTCAAAACTTTGGAGAGAATACTCTTCCTCATCACACCTTTGCATGTAGTTAGTTTGTTTAATATCCAGGGGCAGAGGGAAATATTTTCAAAGAATAAATGTATTTCATAATTATCATATTGTCGTTATGGGTATTTCCCGTGTGAACAGAGTGGTGGATCTGTGTGGTTTTTATGTCACGTGACATGCATATGGTCATATAAATAGCACGTGCGTGCTTAAAAAGTTACTCTACCGCTCGTACAGAACATATAAGGAATGGAAACCAGTAAATTAGGCACACACACATATACATGTACATGTATATGTATGCATATAAGTATTATTTAATGATTAAAAATAACGTGTGTTGAAATGAATACAAATGTGTTAAATTTGTAATAAACGTTCTGACGAGCAGCATTCCATACATATATATGAGTTGATTATTCTTTCAATACAGAATAAAAAGTATAATTAATCTATATTCGGACAGAAGAAGTGAGAGAGATTATAAATTAATATAAATTTTATAGCCCTGTCCTAACCCCAGGGCCCCTGACCCTGGGACAATGAATTTCACAATTTTGGTATGGAGTCAATGCTTATAATAATTATGCCAACAGTTCGACGGCTTGATGTTAACGAGTAAAGAAGATTTTTAAAGATTTTATCAACTGTAGTAATTACGCCCAAACATTCTTGCCTTAGGGGGTGGAGGGCAGGGACCATGAAAAAAAAATCCCTTTCACCAATAGATGCTTTATGCCAAAATTGGTTGTAAATGGTTGAGGGATTACAGAGAAAAGCTGAAAATGTTCAAATGTTAACGCACAATGCACAGCGCACGACGCCAGAAAAAAAAACTGATAGCAATAAGTCACATGCGTTGATTCAGATGACCAAATAAGGAGTCCTTTGGTCTCAATATTTATGTAAAATATCAGGTGTCTTCTGGTCTCCCTGTTGACTTACAATATAATATTATAAGATGACCTCTGGTCTTCTTATTGATGTTAAATATGAAGTGTCTTCGGTTTCTTCATTGTCGTTCGAAATAGTGTTATCATTAGTTTTTAATGATGTAAAATATAATGTGACCTCTTGTTCCCCTACTGATGTACAAATTCGAGGGCTGTTCAATAAATAATGTCCTGAACTGTATGACATACAATAATAAGCTTGAATTTATAACAATTGATGTGACTACTTTTCATCACACATTTTAATTTGAGAAGCTGGAAAACAAGGGTATGTGAGACACTGCATTAAGAATGAATTGTAAAGAATCAGTAAACTAAAGTAAAATTAAACCGTCCATTAAAGCTGCTGTATAATTTGTTAAGAATCCCAAAGAAATACTCACTGAAATATGTAAATATTTACTGCAATCATTGTTTGTTTTATAGACAATTGAGCAGGTGGATTTCACTGATAAAATGTATATAATGGGCATCAAAAATGAATACCGTACTTGCAAACAAAATTAAACAAATAATGTACTGTTTGCCAAATTTCAACAATTAATCACTGATGGTGTATGATTGACTATACGACACATAGCAAAGAATGGAGGCGTACAAGGCAGGGACGATTCCGCGCTCTGAAAAAAGATATTTCTCAATTCGAAAAGTAGTATTTTTTCAAAATTTTATGGTTTATATCATCTTTTACATATCAAATTCTTTATTTCATTGTTTTAATAATATATGAATAATTTATTTTTTATTCATGTTTTTATGACATTTGAAAACAAAAAAAAAGAAAAAGAAAAAGCTTCATGTATGATTCGAACTTTCTTCATAGCTCAGGTTTAGTCCAAGACCAACCGCTTTAACCACTACCGGTACGCTACGAAGTATATGCACTATTGACGTCTTTCAGTGTGATTTAAATGGACGGGTTTGTAACATTTCCATCATTTAAGCGTTCACGAAGAATGGAGACTTGGCCCATTCATGTTAGAAATTCATTTTATAGCTCTATTAAACTCATTTTCCACTAAATATGCTTAACTCTCAACATTGAAATAAATATTATCAAATTATAAGTCGTTCAGAAAAATAAAATGATAAAATATTTTGAAGATGACATTACTGAAAACATGATTTTAGAAAAATATAGCTTTTTTGTGGATTTTGAAAATTGAAAAACATTTTGTCTCAAAGCGGGGGATTGTACACGCCTTATACGCCCTCTTTCAAAATACACATCATTTCGGGAGTAGTTCACACTGTTTAAAAAACGTTTGACAGAATAAAAAGCTTATTACTCAAAAGTAACTCTTAAAAAATGAGTGAAAACGACTGCATATAAGAATATATGAACAATTATTAAAAATATCAGTAATTGTAGTTATCAACGTTTATTTGAATTTCAAACAGATAATGAAACTTGAATCAATTGCTTAAAACCCTCAAAACAAATTTACAATAAGATGTACTTGACAAAAAAAGCAAAGGTCTAAGAAGAGCAGAGAATTGCAAGAGCACAAGGATAGATTTATAGGCAATTTTCTTAAATATTAGTGGTCTTATTGTTCAAATTCGTATTCGGGGATGCAGTTTAATTTCTGGAGGAATCTAGAAAGCAATTTTTTGGCAAAAGGTTAATGAGAATAAGGAATCCAAAACATAAGATTTTTTCCATGACAGCGTCCAAACCCGAAAGCCCTGAAGAGTAAAGGAGTCTTGGGGATAAACAAAAGTTAATGTTCATTCACGTTAACAATATTCGCCATATCTTTCGCCTTTTGACTTGTTCCATTTGCCAAACTTGAGAAAACGCCTTTCAGAAGGAAGAAACAAGTCCAGGAAATCATAGGATCTGCAATAATCCAGTATACAAAAGTTCATACCAGAAAATGAGTTCGAAAAAAATTGAAAATGAATCAGAAATTGGATAAAAATGTTACTTACATGTGTTTTAATGAAAAGATAATTTTTAGTTAAATCATTATAACTGAATTATTGAAAAGCGACTTTTGTTTCTTTCCGAGCATCGAAGACATTATTAAACCACCCTTGTATAAGGTGACCTACCGATGTACAATATCAGGTGTCCTCTGGTCCCCCTAC
Source organism: Saccostrea cuccullata (assembly GCF_032062105.1). Taxonomy (NCBI): domain Eukaryota; kingdom Metazoa; phylum Mollusca; class Bivalvia; order Ostreida; family Ostreidae; genus Saccostrea; species Saccostrea cuccullata. Next base: position 3,491 of record NW_026925471.1, on the reverse strand, counting down.
TGATGTACAATATGAGGTGACCTCTAGTCCCCCTACTCATGTACAATATACGGTGACCTTTGGTCCCCCTACTGATGTGCAATATAAAGTGGCCTCTGATCCCCTTACTGATGTACAATACAAGGTGACATCTGGTCCCCCATCTGATGTACAATATGAGGTCACCACTGGAGTTTTATGAAGAGACTTACTTTTACAATCGACTACTGACTTTTACAATTTAAATAATGACTTACTCCATTACTTAAAATGTAAAAGTCAGCTGTCTAATGTAAAAGTAAGTCTCTTCTTAAAACTCCATCAGTCCTCCTACTGATGTATAATATAAGGTGACCTCTGGTCCCTTTACTGGTCCCCTACTGATGTACAATATAAGGTGACCTGTGGTCCCCCTACTAGTGTACAATATAAGGTGTCCTCTGATCCTACTGATTCACAATATAAGGTGACCCCTGGTCCCCCTGCTAATGTACAATATAAAGTGTCCTTTGATCTCCTTACTGATGTACAATATGAGGTGACCTCTGGTCCCCTTCAGATGTTCAATTAAAGGTGACCTCTGGTCCCCCAACTGATATACAATAAAAAATGGCATCAGGTCCCCCTACTGATGTACAATATAAGATGTCCTCTGGTCCCCTTTTAATGTACAATGAAAGGTGACCTTTGGTCCCCATGCCAATGTACAATATAACGTGACCCCTGATATCCCTGCTGATGATCAATATGAAAAGACCTCTCATCCCCTTACTGATGTACAATATAAGGTGACCTCTGGTCCCCATTTTGATGTACAATATAAAGTGGTCTCTGGTCCCCCTACTGATGTACAATATAAGATCACCTCTGGTCCTACTACTAATGTAAAATATAAGGTGTCCTCTGGTCCCGCTACAGATGTACAGTACAACATTAGGTGACCACTAGTCCCCGTACAATATAAAGTGACATCTGGTCCTTCTGCTGATGTACAATATACGATGACTTCTGGTTTTACTACTGATGTACAATATAAGGTGACCTCTGGTCTCTCTACTGATGTACTGTACAATATTAGGTGACCAATAGTTCCCGTACTAATGTAAAATATCGGGTGACCTCTGGTCCCCGTATTGATGTACAATATAAGGTGTCCACTGGTCCCCCTACTGACGTATAGTATAAAGTGTCCTCCCCCCCACCACTGATGCACAATATAAGGTGCCCTCTGGTCTCCCTACTGATGTACAATATAAGGTTTACTCTGGTCCCTCTACTTATGTACAGTACAATATTAGGTTACCTGTAGTCCCCCTACTGATGTACATTATAGGGTGACCTCTGGTCCCCCAAATGATGTACTATAAGGTATTCCCAGGTCCCCCTATTATGTGCAAGATTACCTTTGGACCCCTATTGATTGAAAATGTGACCTATGATCCCTCTGATGATGTAAAATATAAGGTGACAACTGGTCTCCCTAATGATGTTAAATATAAAGTGGCCTCTGGTCCCCCTACTGATGTACAATGTAAGGTGACCTTTGGTCCCCCTATTGATGTAAAATATTAGGTTACCTCTGGTCACCCTTTATTATTTTCACGTTTCTGTTAATATATATATATTAGAAAGCTGATCTTTATAAAGATATAAATATGATTATTTTGGAGTAAGACAAAGAATATTGTCTATCATATAAAATTCAATTAATATATAAGGTGACCTGGGGTCTCCGTATTGATGATATCGATGAATTTACTTTTGTGCCTTTAATGCCTGGAGAGTTCCTAGAATGTTTTATTACTACGCAAAATGACGAACTATTTGCGGGGGACCCCAGGTCCTAGTTCAGCGTACGTTTTATCCTTTCTTACACACAACATAGGGTATATTTGTAAACTGAGGACCTAATACACAGGGTACAAGTTTGGGGACTTACAGAATCTCTGTGATTCGATTAACTTGTAAGCTTTATGATAAACGAAATGACTGACTTTTCAATCGTCAACTTCCCTTACTTATGCAGCAATATACATGTATCTTCAATGTCACCTGCACCAGATTTTGTATCTCTCGCATTATCTACATATGAATAATTTCTAAAACAAGGTAATTCATCAATTGACGAAAAAGTTGGTGAAACAAGAATTTCAGCAGTCTCGTTAAAAGTCGTCATTTCATAAGTTCTGTGGTGATACAATGACCCCTGTCACAAAATACAATTTATCATTAATTAACTCAAATGCTGACTGACTGTTGATGCAAAATTCAAGAAAGTCCATTTAGACATTTCAATTTAAGGGACGACCATTTGATTGTGATAGAGGTGGGGGGATTTTCGAAAGAAATCTGTCCTCGAAAATGTCGAAAATAAATAATCTGTTCTCGACTTATCAGGAAAAAAAAAACAATTCGTCCCAGACCAGTGCTTTTACACCCCCTAACCCCCTTCCCCACTCCACGAATTAGAGGTTTTAGACTGTTGTTTTCCTTTTTTTTTTACCTATTTTTTTTATTTGGTTAAATAGTCAGACTTTTTTTCCAGTGAAGAAAATACCGGTAAGGAATCTGTCCTCGATCTTATTGGAAATAAATAAACTGTCCAGCACCGACATGAAAATAAATAATCCGACTCGAAAAAAATTGTCAGGCACCCTCTCAGAATCAAATGTAAAAACTTATTGCTAAGAAGGGCCCCTGCTTCATTTTTGCTTTATGGCTTCAATGTTTTGAATGGCTAGAAAATTTGATGTTGTAGTTCCTTTGCTACAAACACGTGGATGTCAAATGATACATGTTTATGTATAATGACTCTGCAACACGTGGACCTTTAATGAATGTTAATCAATAACTTGTATTTTTTTTAATTAGATTGGGCTTGTCAAATGTCATGTGACATTTGGTGTGTCTATAGACTCTGACATCATGTGATCAAAAATTTGCGCTTGGTTCTGGCTTAATTCTTCTGAAAATTCTTAATAGTTATTCAATTGCAAAGTGAAACTCAAAAAAAATTCTTTACTTTTCTATCAAGTACTATCGTAGTTGACATCTGCACGAAGCGCGTTAGACCGAATTATCTTGCAAAGAAAAATGGCAGTATAAATGCAGGAAATTTTCCATCATCTCAATTTCAGGGCCAGGAGGGCTATTAACAACATTTATAACGAATGTTTTGTCGTGAAACAGTGAAAGAATAATGTAAGGATCACAGGGTTAGTAATATTTTGATGTGACAGTTTAAAAAACATGGAGGAATAAATCGAGAAACAACGCACTTTTTTTTTGCGCAATAAAAATACAATTTTTTCAATGGGTGGCACTGTAGCTCTCCGGTCTGTCAATCTTTTATTATTTTTTTTGGAGAGCTACAGTTCTGCAGCTATAAACAAACACACTAACAGTGAAATGAGAATTAAACCGAGGCAATTCGGAAACTTTTCCATGATCTGTCTAAAGGTATAAAGCGGTCACATGAAACATAAATAGTTTTTTTTCAATTTTGGTGCATA
>NW_026925470.1:0-26520 GCF_032062105.1 Saccostrea cuccullata | reverse complement strand
GCAAATTTAGGCTATGCTCAGCACTTACGGCCTTTGAGCAGGGAGGGATCTTTATCGTACAATTTTTAAAAGTCATATAAAAAGCATTTAATGAGAGATGGGGCATTAAAATACATGTAGCTACATTCAGTTTGATTTTTCATATTGTGACACCACATACACGGGGTCACCAAAGACATAACAAAAACTGACCAATATTGAAAGTGTTTTAAAAGAATTCTGATAAATGTAGTGCAGAACAATTTTGCTCTTAACTAATCATATAAGCATGTAATCATACATGTATCAATACAACGAAATTCTAATGTCTTGGTAAAAAAAAAGTACACCTTAATGGTACTCTTTTACATTCTATTCATTGAGAGCTTTTGATGTCAACACTTATGGTATTGGATCTTCTGTCAGTAGGGTTCTAAAGGAGACCCCACTACTGAATATATCTTCACAACAAGCCATGTTTAATATTCAAGAGGTAATGTTTAACTCATAATATGTGTAGATTTAACATTATTATATAAATTAATGAAGTGTTCTTTGTTCATAATGGTATATTGCAATTCCACTGCTATATGTATGCAAAGTTTTGTTTTTTGGGGGGGTTCTTTTTTGGGGTGGGGTGGGGTGGAGGTGGGGGTATGGTATAGAAGCATTACTGTACATTACTTGTACATTAAACTTGTACATTATATAGCCATGCAAGAAGTATTCTGAAGTACACTTCCTTTGATCATTACCTTGACCCTCAATATAAAGAACTTCCAAAAAATTCTTCAGTATTTCAGACTGTACCTGTATATTTAATTTACTTCTTTAACATTTGTACATAATTATGTATGTAACTAAAGGTACATGTATATTTGGTGAAAAATATATCATACATTTGCAAAATTTACGATCATTACATGAATCTTTCTTAAGATTTATTGAAATAAAGATTTAGACTACATGAACAATTATATTTGACTGTAAATGTTTTACACATATTAATAAATGTGTTTAGTCTCAAATACATTTTTTCCTCAACAGAACAATTTATGGAAACTTGGTGCGAATTTGGAGGAGACTTTTGGAATTGACATCACAAAATGCATGGATATTCTGCAAGGAGCAGGATTAAATTCACTTGGTAAGTGCACTAAGAACGGGAAATTATATTTCATTAGAACTGCATGTCGTACATAAAATACTAGTTCTTTGGAAAATTGAAAGAAGTTGGATACCATGAGTTAAATATTTAGGGACTGATCTAAAAAAAAATTCTGACATGCTTAAAAAAATTCTTTCAACATATATTGATTTCTTACTTTTTAGCTCACCTAAGCTGAAAGCTCAAGTGAGCTTTTCTGATCACATTTTGTCCGTCTGTATGTCTAGCTGTCTGTCTGTATGTCCATTTGTAAACTTTCGGTTTAAATAGGTGTTTTTAAACATTAGAGATCCATTTAGCACAGTAATTAAGTTCTCTGAGCTGTCTACTTTGCCGGTCATGTAATTGTTCACCGGAGACTTTAGAGTCTTTGATCTTAAATACAAAGCTCTTGAATGTTCCTAATACTCTTTATGAAAACTGAAGAAAATATTTTCGATGTATTTAAGCATTAAATAGTCCAGTGACAAAAATGCTAAACTAGAACCTACTCTAATTTCCAAAACAAATTATCTCTGATGAAAAACTATGATTGAGGCCACTTCCTAGCTGAAATGGATATTGTTTTAAAATGAACTTTGATCCAGAAAACATGAAAATATTTCAATAACAATTCATCATGATGAACAAGACCCTGCTGTTTTGGAGAAGGTTGCTGTAAACATTTTACAACTGTTAAAAAAATTGATATTAAAATAAATATATAAGTACCCTATAAGCAGAAGTTTTAGCGAGGATTTAATTTTGGCATAATTAATATCAAAAATTAATTGCGCTTTATTTGTAATAGCTTCTTAAGTGAGGTTTTAAAAATCGATAAAATTTCATCTCACTAAATATAAAATACCAATTTTTTAAGGACAAATTGCTAAATTTGATTCTAGCTAAATTTTCCACTTATACAAATGTAAAGAGGGCATAAAACAGGGGCCCCTGGAAACATGTGGGATCGGGTGTCTTGGAGTAGTAAACATCCCCTGTTGTTGTAACACATCTAGCTGCTTCAAGTACCTTGGGAAAAATATTCAGGTCTTTTGACTGATACCATATATTCAATAAATGTATATTACACTATATGATCTCAAATAAAAATATTAATGATTGAATAATATAACATCTTTAATCCAAACATGCAAGAGAAAAACCCATTCACTAGTATTGTCAAAAAAGCTTTCTCAAAAGTTACATGACTGTACCTTTTTTTTTTAATAACAAATTCTTTTTTTATAATTGAAGAACCTTATATCCTATAAACCAGATGACTTTTATTATCAAACTTAAGATGAGAGCTTCGAGATGATTTCTTTTTCTGTTCATAATGACGCATTCATATCTTATGCTAATTGTTAAGTTCTAATTATCAGCAGAAATGTTCAAAAATTACTTTTCAGTGTATAAATTAGAAATCATTCATATAAAGATTATATGAAATTTAATATATTAAATGTGTGCAACATTTAGTGAAAATTATTATACTAGGTAGGGTAAATTTGGAAATAGCTTATATGTACACATGAATATTTACATTTCCAATGTCTTTGTCCGAGATAAAATTTCCAATTGTAAATGTAATTTATTTAAGTATTGAATTCATATTTTTGGCTGTCTTCGGTCCTATAACACACCTGGCCGTGCCGACAAATTGAATAACGCGCGTTAGCGCGGTATGATAAATTTGTCGGCACGGCCAGGTGTGTTATAGGACCGAAGACAGCCAAAAATATGAATTCAATGCTTATAATTACATTCTCTAATTTTCCTTCTTCATAATTGCTTATTTCGTTAACATTTAAGGTAGGATTCTTCTCATATTTCTAATATTTAAAAATTAATGAAATTTTCACAGAATCAAGAAGATTATATCAGTAAGTGATAGTATCAGTGAAATAAAATTTGACCGTTTTATATTAGAGACAAGGTCAGGTCAAGGTCATTTTGTTTTTCTTTTACATTAAGAATAAAAACTAACTGTTGCCAATCATGTGATACCTACTTCTATTTCAAAAGTTAAATGATTGTTCTTTTTGCATAAAAACATATAACTATATCGGGTCTATAGCATAATATTACCAAATTTACATAGATAATATAACTTAATTGGATATTGGCTAATCCGAATTTTCTCTGTTTTTCCTAATATTTTAGTATATATTAGTTATTTTCAAATTCTTCCTATATTTAACTTTTTCTTATTTTCACATATAACAAAGTAGTCTTATAAATGTACAAAATGATACATAAACAAAAAGTTTTGATCGTTTACTTCGAGAGAAATAATACTTTTTATGGATTTTTGGCTCAAATCTGCACTTCAATAGGAAGCGTTTAAAAGCTAATAAAGTTCTAGTTTGTTTGAAAAATCATATTTATTTGATATATTTTGAAAGTTTAGTCCCTTATTATTAATCTAATTTACATTTGAAAATTTCTCCAATTCTTCGATTGTGTAAAAATTATAACTAAATTCATTGTTCTATAATTATTTTGAGAGGCCGAAAAGAAGATATTTTCATACGCCACCATTTCGCCAAAAATATAGTCCCTGCTAGTTTTCAAACGCAGTTTACCATTTCTATTTAAAGTTGTACAATTGTGATGAGGAAAGAAAAATACGATCTTTTAAATTCCTTACACCTCAATATATAAGACATATAAGCAAATATACTTTGAATGTTTCATCTAGTCAGAAACCAGAGAAGAATCCTACCTTAATGTGAATTTAGCACCCTTCAAAACTATCGTAGTAAATAGACGTAAGAGCCGTTTGTGACGTCAGATGACGTTAAGTGACGTTGCAAAGTTAAATAACGCAAAGAATCATTGCGATTAAAAAAGTGACAAATTAATTCTTAACGTACATTACCTTAGTTTCTACGTTACTTTTTCGGGGTTGTAGTTTTTCATTAAATTGAAATAAAACATTTTACATTTTGGTGTTTCTAGAGTATTGAAAATGCATATAGTTCCTACTGTGTATTCTAACGCGCGGTGACAAGGTTTCGCGTGTGTTATAGAAATTTGAACGTCGTGGATTTCTAATGGATTTGATAAGGAAAATTATACTGAATGTAAATATTTCCTCATGAATGTTTTGGCGCGGTTCCAAAAAAATCCACGTGCAGGGCGGGACAACACCTACAGATAAGCAGGCTTGGAGCCCGTGGATTGGCGGAATCAAAGCATGTAAATATAAGGAATAACTGTCAGATTTTTCGAATTCATGAAGATGATCAATGGATTGGCTTGTGTGATAATTTTATGCATAAACGCCTTCGGCGCTTATGCAAATTATCACACAAGCCAATCCATTGATCACTTCATGAATTCGAAAAATAAGACAGTTATTCCTTAAATACACGTATATATGTATATGCAAAAAAAAATATAATCAAAAAAGTGATGTTATTAATACAGTAGTAGTTGCATTCCAAAAAGACTTTAATTAATCAGAACACACACTAAATCTGTTTCCTTATCATGCTAATAATATATTTTCTTTCATTATAACAAGGTAAACAAGTACTTACTTTTTTAGGTGATGGTTCTTTCTTTGATAGTTCACCTACGAAGAATCAATAAATTCAATTTTTGGGAGATTTTAATTAAATGTTACTTATTTAGAAAAATTAATAAGTTAAACTTATCAGAATATGTACTATATAGATACATACTTGGCCCCAAAAAAACCCAGAGAAAAGGTCTTCCTTTTCAGATTCTAGATTTGAATCAGAATCAATATTTTTCTCAAACTAAGCAGGTAAAATATGAACTTACTATAATTACCGGTAAGATCTTATTTCATCAACTTATCCTTTATTGTCATACAAAAGATTAACTCTGTTTTTTTCTCAAGTTGCCCATTTTTCATTTTGAAAATTTTATGAAAAAATTTAGGTGATCGATGAAAATGTTTTTTTCATAGTAAACTATTCATTAACTAGACTGCGAGCATAACCAGACACTTCTTCATCCCTTTTCAAGGACTTTTAAATAACAAAGACAAAAGAGCTTTAAAGAGATAACATTGTAAGAACAATCTACTCCATATTATTCGAAAACTGTAAAGCAGGGATTAGAACATCTGCTTTAGAGTTGCAGGGTAAGAAGTTGACCTTTTCATCGAGAGTTCAAATTCCACTGTGGGATGTGAGGAAGCTTTCGGATGAGACCCAATAAATCAAGGTCCTGTGTCACAGTACGTGCTGGCACAAAAAAGATCCCTCTATGCTTAATGGCCCTGAGTGCCGAGTATAGGACAAAATGTGCATCTCTACACTGTAAAGTGGTGGTATCTCAATTTGATTGAAAATATTCTCAAGGAATTCTAAACAACATACAAACCTAAAACATGGTTACAGTGTATAATTCGAGACAGATTTTTCATGTTTTTTATACAGTTTTACCATCATGAAAATAAATCAATCTACATTTTGATTTTAAACAGGATTCCACACAAAAAAGGTAAAACAAAGGTTTAAAGACATCATGTTTTACTTTGTAATCAAAGTAATTCCTAACATTTTTATGGGGAACAAATTTACCCCTAAAATTGTGTTTGGGACAAAGAAATTCCTAATACATTAAATGTTATTTTTCTTCCAAAGAATTATCAAGAAATTCAAAATTAAATGTCTGTGTACCGAGTACTTCTACTAATTTGCCTTGAATTTTTACTTTAAAAAGTGAAGTAACCGAAATAAATGACACAAAATAACACATACCCTTAACTCCTAATGCCATCCCCACTGGAACTTTGGCATAATCTCGTTTAATCGATGAAGTATCAGGTTCTGTTTAAAAAGACATTAAATTTTTTAATGAGTTATAGCATAGATTTTGCTGTGCAATGGAAGGGCTCAAAAAGTTCAAGAATTCTTAAATGATCGTTATAATTCTGAAAAATATCTCATGGTAAAAAGCAGTATTACAAACTTTCATAATCTTCCTCATCTGATTCAGAGAATTCGTCATCCATTGGTGGAGGTGGTGGTCTCATCTCAAGCACCTGTTCTCTGGGAAGATGTACAGGTAGTGAGGGTGGTGGGCGTGACATCTTCATAAGATTCTGTTGATGGGGAGGACGAACAGCTGGTCCTCTTTTCTGGAACTTTAATTTTATGATATATATAAATATTTATATATTTATAAATTCATGATAAAATGAAATCAAAATATATCTTTTGCAAATGTGTCCCTGAAACAGTAGGATGATACCATAACTTGAAATGTATCTGACATTAGCTTGCTCTTATCATTCTTTTGCATAATTGTTTATAATGTCAGTTATCTTAAAATAAATACTTTAGTTTATAAATCAACTGCATATCTTTTTATATTTTTGTATCTTTCTATAGGCTATTGCTAGGAAATTAGTAAATAAAATTTTTAACATTTATTATGGTTTAAATTAATTGAATTCTTTCATCATCGAGCATTATTTAAACCCTTTAAATGTTGTTTCTTAAAGGATATGACATTTGGACAAAATGATGAAAATGTCAATTGCAAACACTGTGCTTGCTCAGTACAAATATTTTTTCTAACTCCAACTTTTGTATAGTACAACCCTCATGTTTAACAAATAGGGATTATATAATCTCTTACACTAGCTTTTAAAATTTACTATAACTATTTACGGCTGATACATGTACATAAGTACCTTCCATTAAAAGGCAGTTAGGTTGAAATGTATAAAGTACTACTTAGTAAGCTTATTTTAACTGTAAGTTAGTGTCTATCCAATTGAGGACAATGTAGATATTATACATATACAGGATATAGTGATATAGTTGATTTTGCCACTGTGACACCTGATTCTGCCAAAATCACTGTCACCGTGGTAAATAGACTACACAGCCTTATGTGTTTTCTTTACAATATATATAAATTGTTTCTGAATCAATAAAAACGATAATTAGAACCTGGTACTTACTTCTTTTGGTGGTGCTTTTTCCTTAGGTAATTCGTCAACTGTAGAGAAAAAAAAAGTTATCTAGTACAAGAAATTTAACTTTTGAAAGATTTTTATCCAATCTAATTTAGAAAATTTTGAAACTTTCAAAATGTGTTAGTGATATCATGTGATACGTACATGACTCATCATCATCATCATCATCATCATCATCAAAAAGAGCAAAAGCCATGTCTACATCTTCTTCTTCAGATTCTAGATAAGAGTAATCAGAATATCATGCAACACTATAATATATATATATATATATATATATATATATATATATATATATATATATATATATATATATATATATATATATATATATAATACATGAATTTGTCTTTAACTGAGAAGGTGCAGAAAAAAAACCCTTACTAAATCATCTTGTGAGATCTAGGTATACTTTGTTATCAATTGAAGCATTTTTTGAAATTTTTTATGATCAATAAAATTGTGTTCATCTGACAATCCAAAAAAAACTGATAGTTGCCTTGGAGCACCCATTCCCCATGCACTTGACTGTACACATGACTGTACATCTTTGAATTTAAAACAAAAGGAAAATACATGCTGTCTTTAAAATAGGGTCTTGCTCTTAATTTGTTGAAATTGTTTCAACTAAACCAAAAGCTGCTAGATGTGGCAAGTTTGATTAACATTTTTGTTCTACATAAGAAGATACAAATGTTAAAAAAAATTAGTATACTGTTTACTTATAGTAGTGTAGAAAGAATCAAATTAAAGATTTTATCATCAAGCACAGAAGAACAAGGTGCAGTTTCCATACAAATCTGTCTTTGATTTTTTTTTCTAAAATATGAAACTTATTCAAGAATTTAAAACACAAGTCATGCTTTCTGAAAATATGCCACATATCCTAGAGGAGTGATGTTAATCTATGAGCTTTAAATAAGGCTGATGGTTTATACTGTAAACCAACTTTTATTCGCGTGCAAGAAATTTTCGTGAAGTTCGCGAGATCCTCGTCATGGCGAATATTTGCATGTCGCCGCGAACTAGTCCTTAAAGTCTATACGTCTATTAACTACAGATTTAAAAAGGCTTGATCGTGAAAATTAATCATTGCGAACTAGTTTTAACTTCCGATCGGTACATTGCGAAATAAAATCGTCGCCTATCAAAGTTGGTTTACAGTACTTGATTCATGCATTTAAGAATATTAATCAAATGACAGCACTATTTCTTATTTTTTAAAAAAATTCAGACGAAAGGACAGAAACTTTTTTACACAACTAAATATAAATTTGTGACCACTGCTCAGATTAATATTCATACCTGCTCAGATATGATTTCTGCTTAGACTTAAACCCCAGTCACATTTCCAAAAACGACCAACGGCCGACGGGTTTTGAAGCAAAAATGGGATTCTTCGGATGACAGTCGTCAGTTCATCGACCGTTGTCTTGGCCGATTTTGACCTCTTTTTTTGTCGGCCGACCAATTTTGTGTCCATAGGTCCAAGTTATAATTTTTTATGCGTCGGTGGCCGATTTCTACATGTAGAATTATCCGTCGACCAACCTTCGATCATCGTCCGACCATCGACGGTCAGTTTATTAAGTCGGTCGTCCGTCGTTGGACAATGAGGGTGTTTAAAATTCCGGCCGACAGTTAAAATCAAACTGTAGCTCAGAGCTCAATGATCGGGTGATGATTGGCCGACTTATGAATATTTAACCTATGAAGGATGCATAACACAAACAAAATTTTGATGCATGGATTAAGATATATTTTTTGAATGGAAATAACAGAAATGATTAATCCGTAAGATATAAAGAAATCTTAAGTATTCTTTGCTGCTTAGATATGCACCATTTGACGTTTTTATGCAATTCCATGCAAAGTTTTGCACACATTTTAAACACTGAGTCACAATTTTATAAGATTCTGCCACTTTGCCTTGTAAACATTACTCACGTCACATACCGGGATATAGATCTATGAAAAAATATTTATGGTATCTAAAGAAAAAGATTTTTTGTGTTATTTATCCAAGTCATCGGTGTCCCTAGGAATTAATGTGACTGCTCCGTGTAGTCCGATACTGTGTCAGCCGATCCTGTTCTTTCAGCCGACAAGACCAGAAAAATTTAGTCGCCCGACCATCGGCTTAAATGTGACCTAGGCATTAGACTAGGGCTTGTGTAAGACAGTCACTAGAGATCTAGTTAAAAGTGACCTATGTATCCAGGGGTTTTTAATATGATATCATAATATATGTATTAATTCCATTGCTGGTAACATGGGTTCCTTATTACTCATTTAGCTTACCTTCCAAAGATAAAGGAAGCTTTTCCAATACTCTTCCTACAACAGGTTTTGCTCCTATAAAAAAAAGTATTCAATGCTCAAGACAGGAACCTTTCTTTTTTAGATATGTTGTGGATAATGTAGTGAAATCACCAATAAGACAAGATATGTCCTTTTATTTGCCATGCCAGTGGGTTATTTTTTAATTCTTTATGGTAACACTTTTTTTTAATTTTGCAAAATTTTCAAGGAAAAATAATAATAGTGAACAATAAAATTAAATTAAAGAATTTATACTAAGTCTTATAAGTAAGTAAAGCTTTTCAAAATGATAAAAGTAGTCTGAAATGATAATTGTTATAATTGAATTCTTAATACTTGTACTGATACAAGAAAGAAATAATATTTATCAATAAGTTACAAGAACCCTGACCTGTGACCTCTTTTCCGACGTATGAGTCTTTCTGTCCCATGCCGACCATCACGCCCCGATGTCGAGGACGTCCTACTGTTGTCTCAAATTCTGCTCGGGGGGCGTCGTCCCCAGCAAACCCCGCCTTCATAAACAGTGAACCCATGTCCATGATGACAGGGGATGCATCCTTATTAAATAATTTATTCTTCATCAGTCCAATATCAAGACAACTATTTTGCATCTATTGAATATTTTCTGCATTGTCCACAATATTGGGCTATCTGATGAAAGTAATGTTATCCCACAGTACCAAATTCATGTTAACATGTACAGACACTGGGCCAGTTAAATGGAAAACAAACATGCATATACCGTATAAGTGGAAATTTTAGCGAGACGCAAATTTAGCGATTTGTCCTTTAAAATTGGTAATCTATTTTTAGCGAGATGTTATTTTAGCGTTTTTTATATTGCATACTGAAGAAGCTATTACAAATAAAACTCAATTAATTTTTAGCGACATTCAATTTTAGGGATCTCGGCACCCTTGCTAATAATGCCAAAATTAAATCCTTGCTAAAATTTCTACTTAGTATACGGTATAAAACAGGCAATCAACTAACCATAAGTGTTTGTGATTTCTCAGTTAAATTGTCTAGTTTTTCACCCCTCTCTAGTACTTTTTCTACATTTTCTTTCATTTTAGAGTGGATATCGTCAATCTGAAATTTATGGATTCAAAATAAAACATTATAATTATAGTAAACTGCAGAACAAATACAATAGAATCAGAACTCTTTAGTGCGCAGTGAAGAAAGGTTTCTTTATAATTACATGTAAGCTACCTTAAAATCAATACTAATATTAAGATGATTGTAAGATACAAATTGATCAATCAAAATATCATTAAGATATAATTACGGTATAAGTGGCATTGAATTCTTAGCGAGATGTAATGTTGGTGATTTTAAATTACTCACGAAAGAAGCTAATGCATATAAAATGCAATCAATTTTTAGCGATATTTAATTTTAGCAATCAACAGCACCCTCACTAATAATGCCAAAATAAAATCATCAATAAAAATTCCACTTGTACGGTTTATGTCTTTTAATAAAAAAGGTAAAATAGGATTTTATACCGGTCAACTTGTCAATCATGATCAGCTTTTGAAAACAAGAGGCCCATGGGCCTTATAGGTCACCTGAGCATTATGCAACAACTTTCCAGTGATTGAATTTGATTCATGTTTTAAGCCAGATGCTATGGCATTCACAATTTTGAAAGAGGCACCATTGTTTGTTTACTTAATGCCCATACCCAGGGTAGGGGAGCAAAAAGTGCATTTCAACTAATCAGTAATATTCAGCAATAATCAGTAGTGCCCCTACCACACATGAACCCCTGACCCTTAGGCCTTGATATTTGATTTATACCAAGGAGCAGATTTCAAACCATTCATTCATTTTCAGTATATAAGTAGAGTCCCCCCCTTCTATGGTACCCCTGACCCTGGGGCCTTGAAATTCACAATTCTGGAAGATTAGAGCCCTTGTCCATCATAACTATAAAGGTATTTCATCTGCTTAATACCCTAGAGCAGAGAAGAAAATTTTCAAAGACTTAATGTATTTTCACTATATAATCAATAGAGCCCCACCCTGACACCAGAACCCCTGACCCTAGGGCTATAAAATATACAATTTTGGAAGAGGCATTCCTGCTCATCATAACTATGCACTTAGTTAGTTTATTTAATTCCTAGGAACAGATAAGAAGGTTTTCAAAGAATTCATGTATTTTCACTATATAATCAATAGAGCCCCGCCCTAACACCAGAAACCCTGACCCTGGGGCCATAAAATTCACAATTTTGGTAGAGGCACTCTTGCTCATCATAATTATGTTCTTAGTTAGTTTATTTAATACCCAGAAGCAGAAAAGAAGATTTTCAATGAATAAATGCATTTTCACTATATAATCTATATAGCCCCGCCCTAACACCAGAACCCCTGACCCTGGGGCCATAAAATTCACAATTTTGATAGAGGCACTCTTGCTCATCATAACTATGTACTTAGTTAGTTTATTTAATACCCAGGAGCGGAGAAGAAGATTTTCAAAGAATTCATGTATTTTCACTATATAATTAACAGAGCCCCACCCTAACACCAGAACCCCTGATCCTGGAGTCATAAAATTCACAATACTGGAAGAGGCACCCTTGCTCATCATAACTATGTACATGTACTTAGTTAGTTTAATTAATACCCAGGAGCAGAGAAGAAGATTTTCAAAGAATTCATGTATTTTCACTATATAATCAATAGAGCCCCGCCCTAACACCAGAACCCCTGACCCTGGGGCCATAAAATTCACAATTTTGGTAGAGGCACTCTTGCTCAACATAACTATGCACTTAGTTAGTTTATTTAATACCTAGGAGCAGAGAAGAAAATTTTCAAAGAATTCTTGTATTTTCACTATTTAATCAATAGAGCCCTGCCATAACACCAGAACCCCTGACCCTGGGGCCATAAAATTCACAATTTTGATAGAGGCACTCCTGCTTATCATAACTATGTACTTAGTTAGTTTATTTAATACCCAGGAGCAGAGAAGAAGATTTTCAAAGAATTCATGTATTTTCACTATATAATCAATAGAGCCCCGCCCTAACACCAGAACCCCTGACCCTGGGGCCATAAAATTCACAATTTTGGTAGAGGCACTCTTGCTCAACATAACTATGCACTTAGTTAGTTTATTTAATACCCAGGAGCAGAGAAGAAGATTTTCAAAGAATTCATGTATTTTCACTATATAATCAATAGAGCCCCGCCCTAACACCAGAACCCCTGACCCTGGGGCCATAAAATTCACAATTTTGGTAGAGGCACTCTTGCTCAACATAACTATGCACTTAGTTAGTTTATTTAATACCCAGGAGCAGAATAGAAAATTTTCAAAGAATTCTTGTATTTTCACTATATAATCAAAAGAGCCCCGCCCTAACACCAGAACCCCTGACCCTGGGGCCATAAAATTCACAATTTTGATAGAGGCGCTCCTGCTCATCATAACTATGTACTTAGTAAGTTTATTTAATACCCAGGAGCAGAGAAGAAGATTTTCAAAGAATTCATGTATATTCACTATATATAATCAATAGAGCCCCGCCCTAACACCAGAACCCCTGACCCTGGGGCCATAAAATTTACAATTTTGGTAGAGGCACTCTTGCTCATCATAACTATGTATTTAGTTGGTTTTTTTAATACCCAGGAGCAGAGAAGAAGATTTTCAAAGAAATAATGCATTTTCACTACCTAATTATTTAGCCCCGCCCTAGCACTTGAACCCCTGACCCCAGGGCCATGAATTTCACAATTTTGGTAGAGGACTCATTGCTTATTACAATCATGCAAACAGTTTGACTGCTTGATATCCAGGAGTAAAGAAGAAGATTTTTAAAGATTGCATTAATTTTAGTGGTTTTGGCCCCACCCCTCAGGCCCCAGGGGGGCAGGGGTCATGAAATTCACAATTTTTGTTCCCCTTCACCTATAGATGCTCTGTGCCAAATTTGGTTGAAATTGGTTCAGTGGTTGCAGAGAAGAAGCTGAAAATGTTCAAATGTTAACGCACGACGCACAACGCACGACGCACGACGCACGACGACGGACGAAAACGGATAGCAATAGGTCACCTGAGTTTACTCAGGTGACCTAAAAAGGCTGATCATTCAACTCAGTGAAATTATTCCTTTCAATTGTTAACAAATATTCCATCTGCTTTTCAGTTTGACCTTTATTTTTTATCCTTATTTATCCCTTACGTAAACAAGCATGATTATATTTTTAGCAAATCTTTGTCCACCTTAAATATGGCCTTCAACATGTTCACTGTGTAGCAATTCAGTCATTTTTAAGCAACACATATCTGTCTGGTATTAACTACTGTACAGTACTTAGCTAATATATATACTGCAAAGTATTCCTTTGGCTTAATTGAATAAATGTTCTTTCTATACATTCTAGATCTCACTTACATGTAGTAATCATGGGACTAAATAAATATATCGTAATTAAAACATACCTCAGACTCCAAACACAATTCATCAACGTCCATAGCTTCTTCCTGGGAAGAGAATGAAAAAACATCAGCTAAAGTGACTTTTCTTATAAATCTACAACTTTAAAACAAGAACCATACATCCCAGATAGGTGACGTAATTGACTTAAGGCAAATGTTTGGAAATCAAATTACCTTAATTTTTGAATATTATTTGTTGAAGATTGTAACACTTCTGACCTGTTACGTATACAATTTTTTTAAACAGCAGTTTTTAATTAACATTAATCAATAAAGTGCCCCGCCACAGCATGATACGCCCGTCAAATATTGTTCAATAATCATAAATTGGTTAGGATGCAAGAAAATCAGGTAGCCATGATTAAAAGATTGACACAGATTTCAATTATCTATTTTCCATTTCTTATTATACATCTCTAAGAGGCTTACAGTGTAGGGATTGATTATAACAAATAATACTAGTGAGACATGACTGCAATTTGTAGCAAATATATAAAAATTGAATTTAATTATTTTTTTTCAATTAACACATGTATAATTAGTTTTAATCATATTGTACAATACTAATTTAGTTTTAATCATACACTAAAACATCAATTTGTTTTAATTAATTACACCAATTGAAAGATCTTTATCTGGACTAGCCATCAAGAACTCTTAATTAACACAACAACTATGAGGCCATTTCTTTTTGCCCAACTCCCAAGAGATGAATTAAGATAACTACTGCACCAGATCTAGAGGTGCTCTTGCTCCTGACAATAAACTCATTAATTTTTCTCTAATTTGACATGCAAATTACTGCTATCAAAATTCTTCTTGACCAGTGCTTGATAATTAAGCCCATGGGACAAACTGAATTCCTCTCAAACCATAAACATTTGTTACAGATTGCTGTAAAGTATATAATAAAAAAATAAGTTTTTACTTAATGTTTTTTAATAAGGATACAACTTAATTTTTACATTTTTTAGGATTATGAAATTTAAAATTTAAAAGACATATTTTTTTTTTAAATTCATTTTAATTAAAGGTCACAGTGACCTTGAAATAGGCCGCAACACACCTTCTACTTTAGATGTATACTTTTGCTAAGTATGAAAGCTCTAGGTCTAATAGTTTTCTAGTTATGAGCCGGACAGGATTTTTCCATATATTGCTATAGCATCTTTGTTGCAAATATATAAAAATTGAAATTTAATTTTTTTTTTTTAAATGAACACATATATAATTAGTTTTAATCATATTATACAATACTAATTTAGTTTTAATCATACACTAAAACATCAATTTGTTTTAATTTCATTACACCTATTGAAAGATCTTTATCTTGACTAGCCATCAAGAACTCTTAATTAGCACAAGCAACTATGAGGCCATTTCTTTTTGCCCAACTCCCAAGAGACGAATTAAGATAACTACTGCACCAGATCTAGAGGTGCTCTTAGCTCCAGACAATAAACTCATTAATTTCTCTCTAATTTGACATGCAAATTTCTGCTATCAAAATTCTTCTTGACCAGTGCTTGATAATTAAGCCCATGGGGCAAACTGAATTCCTCTCAAAGCATAAACAATTGTTACAGATTGCTGTAAAGTATATAAAGAAAAAACAAGTTTTTACTTAATTTAACGTTTTTTAATAAGCATACAACTATATTTTTACATTTTTTAGGACCATGAAATTTAGAATTTAAAAGACTTAGTTTTTTAAAAAAATTCACTATAATTGAAGGTCACAGTGACCTTGAAATAGGCCGCGACACACCTTCTACTTTAGATGTATACTTTTACCAAGTTTGAAAGCTCTACGTCTAATAGTTTTCTAGTTATGAGCCTGACAGGATTTTTCCATATTTGGCTATAGCATCTTTATTAAAGGTCAGAGCGACCTACTTTTTGTGCGCGACACACCGTCTACCCAAGAAGTATGAGTTGACAAAGTTTGATAATCCTAGGCCTAATAGTATTCAAGTTATGAGCCGGACAGGAATGGACAGACGGACAGACGGACAGACGGACGGACGGACACGAAGCCTATAACATAATACGTCCCGTCTTAAGACGGGCGTATAAAAATGTCATATTTTGAACAATCATTTAATGAATATACCCATATTAATTTTGTTCATCAAAAGGTGAAAATTGAGATGTGTTTCTATCAACGGATGTCTAAATTTTGTTTTAAAATTTTGTTTTAAAAAGTGTGTTCTGTTATCAAACCTATCCCAATCCCATGAGCCAATATTTCAGCAATCTGATGCTGCAGAACAAAGAAAACTAGATATCATTGAAATGGTGGCCATCTCAAAGGGCCCCGCTTTCAGCAATGAACATGAAAATGTAAGGTACCGGTAGATTAAAAGCCTTAGGGTTTATTTTGAAGAGGAACATTTGTGTAATATAGTAAAAGTAATTTAGTACGACGTCACGGATATTGCGTATTTAGATATTAATCAAAGTTACAGTCCCTGAAACGTTCTACTTTCCCGCCTGAACGGTGAACGAACGGTGAACAAACGCTGAACGAACGATGTATATTCCAAAATCTTGACTAATATGATGTTAACTATAAGTCCTTTTAAGTAAACTTAGCTGTTGAAAATTTTGTTTTGTCTGGAACATTGTCTAGTCCAGCTTATTTCAGATTCTATTATGGAACAAGTGGTGTTATAACTACCGTATCAGTGGAAATTTTAGCTAGACACAAATTTAGCTATTTATCCTTAAAAATGGTTGTTTTATTTTTAGCAGTAAGTAATTTTACCGATTTTAAAATGCTAACAAAGAGGCTATCACAAATAAAATGCAATTAATATTTAGCGATAATCAATTTTAGCATTCTTGGCACCCTTTCTAATAGTGCTAAAATAAACTCCTTGCTAAAAATTGCTAAAAATTCTGCTTTTACAGAAATAAGAACTCACTGGACAAACCTCCTCCTCCGCCCTGCAATGATACGATTTCATTTTTCCTCCTTCTTCTTCAAAATCTTCTTCCTCTTCCTCTCCTGTTCCCGATCCTTCCTGTAAAGAGGTCAAGAGGTCAAGGTCAATATAATCCTCATGATATCTGTATATGCTGCAAATAGGCTCTTTACAATTGAAGAATTGGTTTATGATCTGCTCAACTGAGGTAAAGGCTTATAAGTGAGCTTTTCTGTTCAGTTTCCTATGTTTCCCTGTCTGTTTGACTGTTATCTGTATACTTCTTTTCAAGGACAACTAAACTTGCTGCATATGAATTCTTTATTCTGCCATGATGTTTAATCAGAAATACTTCTATTAAGCTGGTCTATATATGAAACATAAAATTTATTAACCCACTCCCTTTAACTCTCCCTCTCTCTCTCTCTTTCTGAAGTACTGTTGCAGGCATAATTCCCATTGTACTGTTTTTTCATGATGATTCAAATTTAAATTTAATGATTCGAATTTTGTTTCTGGGTATTACATCGTAACAATATGAATGAAAAATTGTTCTATTGATGCATGTATATTACAAAATCTAATTAATTAAAACTGCATTTTTTCTTCATATATTGGAGACACATTTGATTGCAATACAGGGAGATATACATAATATACAGGCCTGGAATAAATGCCTTGCCCACCAAAAATGAACTTTTCTGAATATTTAATCCCCTCAAAAGTAATTCCATTTTTTCCTTGACTATGACTAAATTGTTAGAAATACTTGTTTAACTTAATTAATTTTTGTTGTTTAGAACCACTGGTTTTCTGGTATTATTTGCTTCCTTTTTTTAAATACATGTTAATCAAAGAATGAAATATTTTTTTTCTTTGAACTTATTAAACAAATGTAAAGTCATTTTGAAAGCTCAATGCAAAAACAATTCTTCAAGAGTTGCAGAGGATCACACAAAAATTATTTTTCCATTTTCATATGATTTGGGATTTACAATTAATGAAAATAAAAGAATTTTACCTCGTCGGACGAATATTCCTCTTCCATCTCTTCTTCATCACTTGAACTCTCATCCTAAATAGAAAAAAATAAATACTGTAGATCTGAAGTACTTTTCCATGTGTGGTATTATTAATTTACACTACGTTTGTGGTAAAAAATTTTCGACATAAATTTGTCCAAGCGTACTCAATATAAATGAAAGGTAATAAAGTATATAGTAACAGTCTAAGAAATCTGCATGATTTTCTACACGCTGATTCAACACTAATTGAGATCCCGCGGAATAATGACCCATGAAAAAAGTTAGTTTACAGTATATCGTGTAAGTGGAAATTTAGCGAAATAATGATTGACCCATGGAAAAAAGTAAGTTTACAGTTTACCGTATATTAAGTGGAAAGAACTGCGAACGATAGTATTGCATGTTCTCCCACATACCTCCAAGTCAATTTTCAAAAGTTAACATATACAATTAATTTTTTATATTCTTTATAGATATAATTATATGGATTTTTATAAAACATTACTTATTTGGTAAAACAAAGAGAGATAACTCTAAAATTTTGGTAAAACTTGTGTTTTTCACTATAGAAATTAACGGAAAAACGGAAAATATAACATCTTTCCCCTGGTAATACACGGGAGGTGAGATCAGGGGGCCTAAGACAAGTAAGCATCCCCTAGCCTGTCAATCAGTTTATAATCTCATGATGAGCCCTCTGTATTACATGTATAAGGTTAAAAAAGCAATAAAAAGTCAATATTATATTTGTCTGAAATGTTGCATGTGAATTTGTATTGTATAGTTATCCAACAGAAATAAAAAAAAAATTTAAAATTTAGAAAATTCGTAAAACATGAATGAAATTAGAAAAATAATGAAACGTTTACTAAACAATCTTTAAATTTTAAACATGATAAAATTGGTGCAATAAATTTCTACTATATTAAATAGAAATCAGTGGTCATGTGACTTTTTCTTCTGCAAGTTCTATTAAATGTACCTCCTCTCCTTCCCAGGATAAATATTTCAGCTGATCTACGTCCTCGTTTTCCAGGAGGTCCCAGACATCTGGAGCATCCTCGGGAATCACCTCATCCTGCAAATTAATTAATCCAGGGGTCCATTAAAAAAATTAACATGAAGTGTGAATTTCAAAATGGTGTCTATAATGCATGTATGTGTTATATGGCAAAAATATTAGATACTTAAAGATTTAAAGGTCAAAGGAGTCAATATATTTTAAGAAGGAAGTGCCTACATTTAGATGTTGATGTTCTCAGTTTTAATTACATTGTATAGACTTAAGTTAATCTCAAAAGGACTTTCAGATTATAAAATCATAACAAAGAAATGTAGTACAATAATCTTAAAATATTTTGATTTTCATAATCTGTTTTTTTTTCTTGACGTGAGATCCATAGAATTTAGATGGAAAATTGAAAATTTAGATGAAAAAGTTACTAATAACAATATTTCAGAAGTGATTACCTTTTCTCGTTTCTCGATGGCGACAAAGCTGGTGAGTGATGTGACGATGGTGTACTTCTTACTCAGCTCTATAATATACTGCTTCAGGTTCATTTTCCTCACCTGAAATTCAAAAAAAAAAAATACATACTGTATTTAAATAATACATTTTGTATATTAATTACCATCTAATTCATGTCAATTGTAATACAAATGTTTCTACAAATCAGAACTTTGGAAATATTATTATATACAAAATTTTTGCATTAAAGAGATATGTATAATGTTTTTAACATTTAAAGATGCTTTGGCTGAGAAAATAATTCATCAATTGCAATATATATCAAATTCTATTTTTGTTTATTTTACCTCATGTCCTGTTCTATCAGGGGAGAGAACTCCGTCTTCCCAATCTCTGATCACCCCTTTGGCAGTCAGCCTATGCAGCATCTAAAAATAAATCAGAATCAGTGGCTGATATTCTATATAACAGTTCATCAAAAGCCTTACTGAATTCAAAGGAAAAATAAAAATCATCAGAAAGGAGTGTCTCATAAAATCTTGATGGTAAGAAATGTTGTAATTTATTGCAAAAAGCCTGACATTCTATCAGCCTGAATGGGATTTTATTTTTGTCTGTATTTATCTGTAAGTTGTAAAACTGACCTTGCCCTTTGTGACACTAAGGTCAGAGGTCGACACAACTGTTGATATCTCTTGACCTCCAACCTCTGCTTTCAGAGTTGCCTGAAATAGTAAATTTACACTGTCATTCAGTTAAGTTAAAATACCAATAGAAAACAAAATATATTCACTAAAGAAAGCACTTCTCTTTCATTAGTGCATAATCTAAAAAATAATGGTCCCTGTAATTTTACAAATTATCAGTACCAAAAATGTTGATTCAGAACTAAATTATTCTAACTTTTTAACTATAAAACTCAAATTCAAGGCCCAAAAAAATTATGGATTTCTTTTGAACAAAATACATGCAAAACAAACCATGTAACAGTTGTCCACAAAGCCATAAATGACTTGTCGGGACCCACTAAACAGGGCGGTTATTTGCTGCGGAGCTTGGATGGGAGCAGGGTGCTGGTCGTCATGGCGCCAATCAACAGATACAGAGGTCAGCACTGGCTGGGCAGCTTTCTGTAACTGGGACTTGACCTAAAAATAGAAAATGTTGGATTGATAATCAGAGAGGGGGAATTGGAATATGGAGGGGAAAAAACTGCCATTATGCTATCTTAATTTGTTTTTTAATTTAAAGACAAAATATTTACCTTTTCCTCCCACTTGGATTTGAATTTGGAGTCGTAAAACTCAAATGACCCTGCTCCTACTCTGGCCACAGCTTTCAGTAGGTGACGATTGGCCACAGAGCTTTAAATATAATATGAAAGAAATAAAATTATTAATATGCTTATATTAAACTGTTACAGTAACTGAATTCAATTAAATTCTATTAAAATTTATGCTAAAAATGTTAAAATACTGAACTCCCTCCCTCCTGCTTATCAATGTTACTATATATGTACATGTACACTGTCGGATATATTTTTTCAAACAAATTCTTTAAAAATATTTTCTGACATTACCTGACCCCTAGTGTAAAGACCCTGGTGTGCTGGTAATTTTGGGAGATTTTGGACAGAGTTGTCTCCTCGTTATTTATATGGCCATCAGAGATAAGGAAGATATTCCTGGTGTAACTCTCTGGTTTTAGGAGGTAGTAAGAGTTCAAAGGTCGACAAAGTTCTGTGTTACCCTCGTCTGCTTGCAGCCTCTGAAAGAGAAATCAAAAGAAAAAATTATAAATTAATTAATAAAGGCCATATACAAGCAGTACTTTTGTAACTATTTTGTTCATTGTCACTAATCCAAGTGGTTATTGTTTTAAAATTTTTATTTCTTGCCTGTATGAATTGTTTGGCTGCCTGTATGTTAAATTTACTGGCAGGCTGACTGGACGGAAAAAGCTCTTGGAAAGCTGAAACATACAAAATTCCACAGAAAGATAACTTGAATTCCAAACTTAAGATTTAAAATACTTCTACATAATTCATGTTATTAAAAGATGTACAGGTCCGGGAGAGAAAATTATCTGGAACAATTTCTATCAACATGATCAACAGACAAAATATGAACAGCTAGCCACTAAAAAAATCATTTAATATGCAAATAACCTGAGCCAAAAAATATTTTAACTTTGTTAAAAACTTAATTTCTTACATCCAAAAATATTATTTTTTCCTAAGCCCATGCAAAGTTAATTACTTGGTTCTCAGGCCTTTTTTCATGAAATATGATGAGGGAGGGAGGCATTTTTTTTTCTTTTTTATTGCCCCTAAAACATGATGAGGCAGCTTTTTACATTGTACAAAACCTCAAAAATGATGAAGGAGGTGATTTGGTGTTTTTATTTTATTGATTTAGCAATAAAAAGGGTCAATGAGGCACCCTTGGAAGAGATGAGGGAGGGCCTGAGAACCAAGAAATTATTTTTTTTTGCCGAACTAATGGAATGAAAATCACTTGGCTGTAAGCATAATTATACTCACTGTATGCAGGATTGCTGTTACTTTTTTTTTTTAACTATATTAATTCTATTTTGTCTAAAATCATTTCCCAAAATTTTACCTGTTCCAAAAGACACCACATTAAATCTCCAGCTGGACTCCATGAGATGTAGAGTTAACAGAGCAGTTTTCTTGGCTTGTTGGAGGGCGGAGCCTTTCATGGAGTTGGAGCTGTCAATCATCAAAATGACCTCGACCTCTGACTCCTCCTCAGCCTCAAACTCAGGATAAAAGGTCAGCATACAGGCCTGATAATTAAAACCAGAATAAATATCAATACAATGGTAGATATCTGACAGAGAATTAGATTACATCTACTAGTATTATAATAGAATATTTCTGTAAACCGGAAAACATATCAACCAAAATGTGTAAAACCTAACAGAGAATTAGGGTGAAAAGTCAGTGTAAAAGCCTGGGATTTAAATCAGTACATGTATCAAACCAATGGACAAAGAAGTCGAGTTCATAAATCATTTATATATATAGATATTTCTGTAAACCGGAAAACATATCAACCAAAAAGTGTAAAACCTAACAGAGAATTAGGGTGAAAAGTCAGCATAAAAGCCTGGGATTTATATCAGTAAACATACATGTATCAAACCAATGGACAAAGAAGTCGAGTTCATAAATCATTTATCATGTTAATGCGAGTCTAACTTCAGTTTCATTTGAAATCTTCACCAAACTATGTTTTCAATCTTATTTGTGCTTTTTGAAAACTGTTTCAACATTATTCTTTTTATTATAATTAAATAGGAATTTCAATTTTTATTTAAAATACCAAGTAAAATTAAATTCTTTTAAGTTACAATTGCCTGTATACCTACACTTTTAGGTGCATGGTAAAAAGGAAAACTTTATTGATTTTGCACCTAAGGTAAATACACAACAATTTTAAAATACCTGTGAATCTTGGCCTTCATCAGATTCCACCCACATCCGCGGTACGTGGATCTCAGCTAGACCAATCAGTAACTGGAAGCCATCTTCTATTGTCTGGTCTTCCTTCATCTCCACCGTGGCTTTAGTGGCTGTTCTCTACAGAATACAACACCCTTAAATGTACTCACTCCCCAGTGTACTCATTGTACTACTAACTTATTCTCTATGAGCCCCGGCGGACACATCAGGTTGTACTCATTGTACTTACTAACCATAGAAAAAGTCTGCACAGTTCTAAACAAAAAAAAAATTATATCAGAGCTGTCTTAATTTTCAAGGTATCTATATCATCATGAATGTTTTATATCTTAGTGCAGATTTGAGAATAACAGTACAATGTCAAAGGTCTTATACAACAGTACACTCGGTCTGTACTTTTCATTAACATTCACCGAAGTGTATAGAGATGGTTTTACCTTTACAAGAATTTTGTGAGTAGGACATTCCAGACTTCTGATATCAAAAGGCATGTCTACGTAAACCTGTACACTGCAGTCTGTGTCCTCAACCTGTACTGTATCCCAGTCCTGAGGGGGAAAGTCAGAAATCAGCATATGATACACTAAATTTCTGTCAATAAGACTTAAGGGGATGAAGGATGTATGGTCACGTGACTCAGTTGATTTACGTCATAATCTCTGATAAAATATGTACAAAACGAGATTGAAACCACAGTACTTGTATAATTTTTTTGACTGTTTGTTTGCGTTCACCATCTAGTATAAAAATATCTGAAAACATTCAAAATTTCTTGCAAATTTTATCAAATTACGGAATAGATTAATCCATTCTGCCGTTTCCCTACTCTGCGCGTCCAGTGCGTCTTTGACGTCATAGTGGATCTCTTAGTTCAGTAAGATCATACACGGTAAAAACGGGTAGTATAAAATCATAAAAACGGGCCATAATATGTACATGGTAGGGTATTTTGTAAATTTCAGAACGCAAAAAATATTTTTACATGGTTGTTGACAGAAAAGTTCTGTGGGTTTGTCTTATTTCGCTTATTTTAGGAATGTGTGACGTCACAGTTGGGTTTTCCCGTACTCGAGAAATGTAAACATGACACGTTTTTTTCATGATCATGACTCGTTTAACTTTGCCCCGTGCAATATTGAGCTCAGATTCACCAATCAATATTTTTACAGTTAATCAATACAATGAGGACCTTGAACTTCGACGTAAATTTTCAAATATTGAATGATAGGATTTTTTGCAAATTAATTTTTTTATGGTTTAAGTTGTCCTAAAAAAGTCGTAAATTTCTGTCTCCAGATATGGTGTTACAAAAAATCTTGCTTTTTCGAATTTTTAACCCTACTCATACTCTAAAATATTTTAAAAGACACAATTCCGCTGGTATATTTTTTATCTATGGTGAAAAATTTCAATTATCGACCGAGTAATGGACCCAGAAACACGGAGAATAAAAACTCCGATCAGACACTGTGGGGTATGGTATTTGTCACTCAATATCTCAGAAATAAGTCTAGAAACCTATTGATATGTCTGCTTTATAGTATGTAGGACATACTAAATAAGATATGTACAAAATATGAAAAAAATTAAATGACAGGTATTTTTTCAGCTAAAGGTCCTTCATCCCCTTAAGGTTTCTTTCTGTTTTAACAATGTGCATCAATCAAACATTGTCACATTGAGTGTGATTTACCATGCACATGAAACATGAACAATTCATATATACCAAAAAATCTGACAAAAGTGAATTGAAAGAATACTCTCATTTCTTAATTTTGTTTTGAACTGTATTTTTTAAAATAACTTCATTTTCAGAAAATTGCAAAAAAATTCAATATTTTACCTGATACTTAATATGTTTGAAACTTAATATACAAATTTAAAACTGCCTATCTTTATTCCAATTTCCTCAACCTTTAAAAACCACAAACCTTGTCTTTGAATTCTGGAGCATCAACATACTTCTGTTTCCATGGCGCCACGCTGCCAGGGAGTCGGAAGTTGATGAGTTCACCTTCTACCTGTAGTTCTGTGACGTAGGTGATCTTAATGATGACTGTAGCTTTAGGGGGGAGGTTTCCTACACTCACTGTGAATACCTCCTATAAATAGACCAAAGAAGCGGCTACATTGTCTCCAATTTATTCTGACAACTGAGTTATTTAAGATTGTAATATCATATAAAATACTTCACTGAAATAGACGAATTCAACATGGATTTTTTCAAATTTAATAAAAATGCCCATGATATAAAATTAAAAAAAGCCATCTGAAGATATAACTCTCATGAAATTAAAACCAATAAAAACACTTTTCAAATGATCTCTGTACAAGAAAATTGTAAGTCTAGAGTATTCTGAAAAATGCGGAATTATTAGGCAACAATTGTTTGCTTTAGAGTTAAAGGAGTAGGGAAAAATAACCCAGATACAACACAATTAATTCCATATCCTCCCATTTTCTGACTTACCGGAGTTTCCTCGTCTTGGTCCATTAGATACGCCCCGTGCCCCTCCTTGATGGCCTGTTTATATTCTTTGTGGGCGGTCTCTTTCTCCTTCACCTCCCCTATGATGTGTTTACCGTTAATGAAGGCCTCAAATCCGCAGACCGCGGCCATGTCATCCAGAGGGAAGACGTATTTAGCTTCCAGAGCTTTATCACTACTGTTGTGGTACTCTTGTAGAACCACTACCTGTTGTTTTCATACAGAATAATAGGTATTAAACAAACAAAATTGCAAATATTAATCGAATAATTTCACTTTGTTTGACGTATTCTAGCCTCTGATTGGTTAATATCTAAAAAGCTTCGCAGATTATAAAGCGTAAACTGACACAAACCAGGTTATATACAATACTTAATTCATGTTTATAAATGGAGTCATATTTGAATCTGAGTATCTTAGTTTGTATATTGAGTCTCTATAAAATTTAAAACAAGGAACTGCAAAGTAATCTGATAAAACATAATAGGAACTTAATAAGAAAGGATGTTCATGTTTAACTAATTCATTTTGGTCTGCATTACCTCTCCTGCGAGGTCAATCAGTTTGGCTCTAATGTGGGCTTCTATGAGGGACACAGGCATGTCGTCATTGGATACCAGTCCGACCTTGACCTTGGTCAGAGGGTCAGTCACATTTTTCACATCACTGATGTCTACAAAACAAACAAATTACCGAATAAACTCGCCTATACATGTAAGTCGGATTTTTGGGAGTGAATCTCTTTATGTCCAAAACTTTATGTCCGACTTATAAGCGAGCTATAAAATGAATGGTATTATATGAGGTCAGTCCCTCTGATATATAAGCTTATTAAATACAATAGTTACCGACTTATAGGCGAACCAAATTATAGGTGAGTATATACGGTACTGTATTCAATTTCATAATAATTATAGTAGCAAGTTTCATACACTTTAAAATACTATTTATTGTTGTGCACTCATGATCATTGCAGAAATCAATTCAAAAATCCATTAAGCAAACCTGAACTGAGGCGATTCACAGCTGCCCTATTAATACTTTGATCTACAGACGTGCTATATTTTGAATTCTCCTTGATACAGTTACATGTAAAAGATTTTTATGTAAGTAATAATTATTTCTCCTTTAGAAACAATTTAAAAATTTCATAATACAATATTGAATTGTACAATACATGTATCCGCAAAATTAAGTAATATAATTATAGGGTACATGTGAACTAACCGACATCCGAG